>NW_011888812.1:10427674-10537040 GCF_000151845.1 Pteropus vampyrus
TCCCATGGTGGGTTGCTGGGGAGGGAATCCTTTCATTGTCACCAACCACAGTGCCTTTCTTATAGGGAAAGAATCCAGGAGTTGTTTGGGACTCCTAACAGCTCTTGAACCTTCAAGAAGCTTCCTCTCCTCCTTACCACCTAGGTTTATAGGGTTCATTCCTAAGGAGCGCCCCCTACTTATGGGAAGGGGAAACACCTGGGCCTACCTAGTAGGCCCCAGACATTCCCTGTCTGAGGTATCACACCAAAGCGAATGAAATCCATGCCCATGATCGCAGAAGACCTTAGCCTTGATAAGTAAACCACCTGCCAGGAACAATCACGGAAACGTTCTTTGTGGGCACTCACTTGAGTGTGTTCCGTGAAGAAATCAGAGTCCTTCTTCTCCGGGGAATGACTGGGAGCACTACTCATATTGTCTATCCAAAGCTAGAAGGGAGAAAACACCCTAGAAACACAGGGCTCTGAATATTCCCACTCACACCACTACCCCAGCCCCAGGAACCAGGCACTTACATCAGTGCCATGCCTAGCCAAGGCCGCATTCCCCAGCTGCCGGATCTTTTCCCGGTACATCTGAGCAGCTCGGCTATTATATTTGGTGTTGGCATCACTGGCTGTGCATCCATGTTGGCGGAAGAAAGCTGTCTGGAGAATAAAGAAGAGAAGAGTGTACCACAGGAGATTCTCCCTAGAGCAAAAAAGGCACCCCCTTATAACAGCCCAGTTCTTATTTATACAGGATAATACACTCTATCGACACCAACAGTTTTTCATAAAGTTCTCAAATTCCTGCAGAAAACACAGCCTCCCATCCTGAGATGACTGACTGAAGCCCAGCCCTCACTCAACCCTACCTGAGGACAGCAAGCCATTCCCAATCTGCCCATCCTTCTTCATCCAGGGTCATAAGACCTGGATGACTGCAGAGGCCCTAACTCCCTTGGCCTTTCCTCAAGAACATCTGCTCAGTTTACTTTGAATCTGAAGCCCCTTTAAGAAGAACACTGACCAATTTCCAAATTTAGAGAATAGTGTATAGTGTTGCTTTAGAGAATTCTCTGAACAGAGAAATTGAGAGGGCCTCCTAAGAAGTCATCCTAAAGTTAGTATCCAGGCAGAAGAGTAGGGGCAGGAAGATGGCAAGAAAGAGCTTTACCGCATTGGCATTCCCGCCGACCTGCATACACCTCAGCTGGTACCAGCTCCAGTTGGAATCCAACTCTGTGGACCTGTGTGCAAGGGCTGCATGTCATTCACCAGCAGATACCAGTAGACACTTTCCTAGCAGACCCATTCATACCTGTCATTTGACCTGGGGCTGCAGTAGGCGCCCAGGAAACATTACTCGGCCACCACCCTGCTTGCTCTGCTCTACCCTGTCCACGAAAGCTTCCCTCTTCATTTATCTAGTCAACAGGGTCCTAATTATTTTCCAGGTCCGAAAGGAGGTCGAATTCTCAGGCACTCAAGTTTGGATTTGGTTTTCCCCTTAAGGACGGCCAGTCTCACTTCAAATATACTTGACCAATATGTCAGCTACGACAAAGTCAATGTAGTTAACTTTTCTCCAGAACTAACACTCAGAGAGTCAAGTTTGGTCGCCAGGAAAGAAGGGAGTTTTGACCCAAACGCAGAGACAACAGCCTATGTGACAAGGGGCCCACACAAGCGGTTCCCTCCCGTGAGAGGCTAAGGACCTCCCCGGGATGTTTCCGAACACCGAATTCAGGACGGTCCACGACGGTTCAAGTCGAGGCAGCCACTCTCCCTTGATGAGCACACAGCCTCGGCCCAGCAGAAGCACAGCAGCCGCAAAGAGACCCCACCTGATGAAGCTGAGATGGACGCCCAGGGAGCGGTGCACCCCAGAGCAGTCAATGCACAAGAAAACACCGTATGTGATGCTGGCCCAACTCGGATTCTTGGCACCACAGTCGAAGCAGGCCTGGGTGGAGGAAGCGATGAGCGAATGATCAAGGGCCCCGAGTCGAGGCCGAAGGCTGCCACCCCAGGAAAACAGCCCACGTACGCCCCTCTCCCTCCCTAGGGCCTCAGGGGAGCCAGGAGAGTCGCTCTTGGCGGCGCAAGAACCCGCCTGCTTCCCACTCACGCACCTTGTTGGTCGGAACTGCGCGAAGTCTCCTAAAAAGAATCTGGATTTCGTTCTTACTCGGCTCCGCCGCCATTTTCTCTCCTTCCCAGACACCAGCGCGACCGACGGGCCCCGTCAAGGGCCAATCCGCGGCCGGGATGGCAGAGTACACACGTCGGCCTTAGCCACGCCCATGCCGGCCGAGGGGTGGGGCCATTTGTCCCGAGCTGGACCAATGAGCGGCCGGCGGAACATGCGCAGACATCAGCAGCCTTTGTCCCACAATAGCCTCCTGAATCCACGCCGCGCCACTCTGGAGCCAATCCGCAACCAGGGCCCTGTGACTGCCCGCTGGTCAGCCCCAGCCACGCCAGATCGCTACCCTTGGAAGGTGGAGCCACCTCCCAGAAAGCATGGGCTGCAAGGCCAGGGACCCGGGTCTTAGTTCGAGCCAGTTCACGATGGATGAGTAATGACAGCCCTACTATGCCCTCAGGGTCCCACCAGACTGAACGGGGAGACAAACTGGCCGGGCTCCCGCCCAGCTCACAACTCAGCACTCAGGCCGACTCACACCAAACCTGATCTCGAGTCCCTTTCACTCAGGTTAGAGTCCCGAAGTTCCAGAGCAGATACCATATGGCAAACTTTTGCCCAACTCCAGCCCCCATGACATCTTCTAGACCCACGGACCTCCCTTTAGTGCCTCTCCCGATGCCCTCTGCAGCCTGGCAAGGTCAGAGTATCAAAAAAGATGCACGCAATGCTTTTTTCCTCAAGTTTAATACACACTAGAACAAGCCACAAAAGAGTGCTGCTAGTCCAGAACTACACTCACCCCAAGCCCACCCCAGGAACCCCAAAACTCAGAGACCAGGAACTGGTTCTGCAGCTCCTGGGGAGACCGAAGCACTCCTGGGGAGGCCCAGGTATCCCTGAGCCCTTCTGTCACTTCCTGACCTCCCCATCTTACCCTCAGCCTAGACTCAAATTGGCCCTTCCCTACCAATCCCTTCCTGGACACGTGACCCTCCCCTCCCTGGTTCCCTGGACTCTCTCCTTCCTCAAGGGCAGCGGGGGCACAATGGTTCAGGGTCCTCAGGTCTCGCTTTCCAGGAGAAGCTAGGCTCTGGTTCAGGGTGGAGAAACGTTGCAGAAGGGCTGTCAAGGTGGTCAGGCCCCCACACACTCCACGTAATTGGCAGGGTACAGGCCAATGCGGCCACTCTGCAGCTGGCCCTGGCACCAGCCCTGCTCATCCTCCTCACTCATCTTCAGCAGCTCCTCCCCTGGGGGAAAGGGGATTGGTCATTACCAACTGCCCTGGCCCAGCCCCATTCCTACAATTGGGTCAAGGACTGAGGCAGAGGAGGCGGGCAGTAACCTAGAGAATTCAGCTAGAGGAAGAGACATGGTTCAGGCAGAGGGAGGTGAAAGTCAGCAAGCCACCCCACCCCAGACCCTGAATGCAGCAATCAGGCCCCAGCTGGTGGTTTTGAGAGGCAGGTGAGGGCTCAAAGCAGACACTGTCTCGTGCAGGCTGGACCCAGAACAACCTTAAGAGTTAGAGAACTGGCCCTTGAGAAGTGGTATCTGGCTTCCCTTTTCCACACCCTTGCTCAGGCCAGTAAAAGAGGAGGAGAAGCTGAAGCCTGGAAAGGAAAAGGAAAGGGGTCCCAGGGTACCTGCTCGGAAGCTCAGCTCATCAGCTTCTTGGCCAGCGTAGTCATAGAGTGCCCGAACCCGCACCCCAGTGGCAACCTTCCGGGAGCTCTCCTCATCTGACCACTCCTCATCCTGCCCACCACTGGAGAGAGGAGGCAGAAGGGGGCAGGCTCAGGGCACAAGGAACACCTTGCGCGAGAGCCTAGAACCCAGGGCTAAGGGCTCACCCCCTTGGAGGAATCCTGGGAGATGCAGGTGGGGAAGAACTGAAAGATTCTAGTCTGACCTCTGCCACACAGTGCTGATGTGAGCAGTAGATGAGAGGGAACATGAGAAACACCTGGCAAACCTAAACCACCATGAAAAGTGGTATTACAGCTACTAAGTAGGTCTTAAGGTCCCTGACGCCAATTTTCAACCCACTTCAGGTGTGAAGTGATTGAAGGAAAGGAGACTGAGGAAAAGAGGGCAGAGCAGGGGGCAGAGCTGCACAGCCAGGGGACTGGCTCTCACCCTGAGGACCCCGGGGACTTAGGTGGGGGCACAGCGCCATCTCTTGTGGGCACGATGCTGGTCAGAGTAACCTCATCAGGGCTCCGGCCACCCTTCTCCTTCCGGCTGATTATCCTCTGTGTGTCCAAGGACCACTCCTGTGGGGACAGTGCTTAGGGTCAGGCTGGGCTGCAGGCTGTGGTGGCAGCCAGAGCCATCCAGACCACCTTCACCTACTTCATTCCAAGCCCTAGCTTCCCTCCTGAAATCCAGGTTGAGCCCACTGGGAGCCCACCCCGCCTCCCAGCCCCGCCTGGAACACGTACCTCGAACTGTGGCCAGTTCATGGCCATGCCTGGCCCATGGGTGCTGCGCCACCAGCGCAGATCCTCTTCATCACTGGCTGCCTCAATACCTTGATGAAGGTCTTTGTGGAGCTCATGGAACCTACGGCCCAAGGCACAATCCTCAGACTAGGAAGTCCTGGGCTCCTGCACCCCCACCTCCAATCTCATTCAGTGCAGCCAGAGCCCAGGTGAGATGGATTACCCCAGATCTCCACACTACTCCGCAGCCCATACCTCTCACTGCTGGAGAGGTCGAGGTGCTGGTGTATGGTGAGCAGCATGTCTTTGAAGAAGAGAAGCCGCTGGCGCTCAGCGGCCTGACAGGTCTCGAAGGCCTGCTCCATGTCTTCCATGTAGCGTGGGGTGTAGCGATGCAGCTCTGCCAGCGTCTGCTCATACTGAGTTTTCATCTGGGTGGTAAAGGAGGAGGCCTGGTGAGGATGATAAGACCTTCTTCCACTCACACTGCTAGTATTTACTGAGTACCTGCCATGGACCAGCTCTGGCCTAGGCACCAGGGGCAATCAGTCACAAGACCTAGTTCCTGCCCCTAAGACCCAGCAGCCTAACAAGAGAGGTGACATTCCAGCACAGCAGCTTTAAGAGTCTGGTGAGTGGAGATTAAGAGTGAAAGTAAGAAGAGATGGAGAATCAAAGATGATATAAGGTCAACCGATGAGGGAAAGGAGAAATCAGAAAAAGCTTCATGGAGGAGGTGGAAACTGAGCAGCACCTCTGAGGACAGGAGGATTTGGCTATGCAGAGCTGAAGGAAAGGGCACTCTGGCAGAACAGGCAACGTGAGAAGTTGTCCCAGGTGGTACACTGGGAAAGGAAGAGGGCTGGGAAGGTCTCATCAACTACTAAACTCATCCCGATGCCTGAAATTGCACCATGTCTTTCCCTGGGTAAATTATCATCTTTTCTCAGGTTCCTCCTTTAAATGATAATCTGGAGAGAGAGTGGCAGGTGAGGATGAGAGCAGTAAGACTGCTGGGGACTGGGAAAGGCATTCAGGAAGCCCCAAGCTGGGCCGGGCGGTTCAGGGCCGGTACCTTCTCGGCCTCCTTGGTGCAGCGCTCCACCCGCTCCTGCAGCTTGCGCAGCTGCTCCTGGGAGACCGTGTTGTCTGCCTTCGCGTGGCTCTCCCGAGTCTGGGCTGTTTTCTCCTCCTTCCGGGCTCCATGGTAGCTCTTCCTGGAAGCCTCAACCTGGCACACACACGGACAACTCTGGACCTTGCACACCATGCCCCAGCCCCCTCGAACCCCTGGCAAACCCAGGAAAGGGGGTGCCTCTGATGCCCATCCCTCCCAGGCTCACCTCCTTCAGCCTCTTCAGCCAGGGCTTCTGGGCCTTACGGAAGCTGTCCTCGGCAGCCCGGCTCTCACGGAAGCCACCCAGCACCGGCCGGTGGAAGGCGCCCCGCTGCCAAGCACGCACCCGCTCGCTGTCCTGCCCCTGGAGCTTCTCCCGCACCTCCAGGTGCAACGTGCTCAGCCGCTCAGCCGCCGTGAAGAAGGCGTGCCAGGCCTTCTCCAGCGTGCCGTACTGGGGGCCTGCAGGGAGGGATGGAGCTTAGGCCAGGCCAGGAATATCACCGGAAATGAGCTCTCTCCCTCTCATTGGGTGCTGTTCTGGGTACCTTCCAGGCATGGAAGGTGGGATGCAAAGATGAGCAACAACATCAGCCGCGGCTTACTGAATACCTGCTCTGTGCCTTGACATACCAGATCTCACTGAATCTTTGCCTCATCCACCTCTGTGAAAACAGTGGCATGATCGACATTTAACAGAAGAAAAAAAGGTGCCCCAGAGAAGTGACGGTAATTGCCCAAAGCATTACAGCTATAGATGAAGCTGAGATTCAAACCCAGGTCTGTGACATAAACCACTACATTGTGTTGCCTCAGAGGGAAGAACCAGTGTCTATTCTCAAGGAGGGCAGCTTGTTAGGGTGGAAAAGTCCCAAGCTCCCGAATCAGAAGGCCTGGCTCAAGCTTTAGCTCTTTCTAGCTATCTGGCTTCAGACAAGTCACTTAGCCTCCGTGAACTTCTAGATTGTTCTCTAGAAAATGTGTAGATCAGGACTACTGCCATCATAGGGCTGTTAGAAATATCAAAATAATAACTGTACTTTGCAAACTCTAACAGCACAACTGTGAGAGTAACCAGGAGGATCTTCCCTTTAAAAGGAAGGCAAACATGGAAGCCTCAACCTTTCCACAAGAGGTGCAAAAAGAAGCTGCCCTGCCTGGTCTCCCCACCCTAGGTGGCCCTTTGTTCCCTGCTGGGCCCGCATGCTGGCTCACCCTTTTCCACAGCGCCTCTCCACTTTCGGGCCCAGTCAGCCAGCTGCTGGGCATAAGCCTTCTCGATGCGGGCACGTTCCTGGAAGCAGGTGACCAGGTCCCCACACAGCCGATGCCCATCTTCCACCCGCTGCACTGTCCGCCTGTAGTTTCCGGCCTGGGGCATATATGGAAAGGACAGTGTGTCCAGGGAAAAGCCCCCTCAAGGGCTGGGGCTGACAGCTATGTAATTCCCCTGGACAGGTGGCTGGGCCCAAAGGAGGGTGGGCATTTCAGTGCCACTCCCAAACCTGGAACCCAGCTGCTCACCTCCCAAAAACTGCCCTCTAGGGCCTCCCCTCCGGCATCTTCCTCTGGAGCCATGGTGTCCCCGCAGCAAGGAATGGTGGCAGATTGAGGCTGTGGAGCACAGAGGCATAAGCAGGGAAGCTGGACATACACTTTTAGGGATAGAAAAAGACCCTCTCCTATCCATGGGCTTTGTCCCCACTGCCATTCCCACCACCCAGGAAGCTGTTGGAGCTCGGACTTAGCAGGCACGGGTCTGGAAGTCCCCAGGAGGAGCTGGCATAGGAGCAAGGATAGCAGTTCCAAAGCTGCTCCGCTCACCCTGGGCTGGCACTCTGCTTCCCCCATCTCACTCACGTACCTGGAGCCTAGAGATCACTTCAGGGATCTGGGTGTCCAACTTTCAAAGCTGCCACTGTGACTCTGCCTTGAAGCTGATGGGAGCAAAGCAGGGAGTGAGGGCAGGGGCCTAGAGTGTCCAGGGCGGTGCCCGGCTCCCCCGATATAGCAACTGCTGTCAGAAGCGCCAGATTCCAGCCAGGAGAATGCCAGGCAGGTCACACGATCCAGCTGGGGATTAAATGGCAGGCGGGGGTGGGCAGTGGGCAGAGGGCCCCACTCCCCTGACTGTAGATGAGAGAAGAGGACACCTGCCCAAGTCAACACCCTGCTGCCTTTCCTTGAACGATAAAGCGACCTTTTTCTAGACCAGACCAAGTCAGGGTGCCCAGCCACACTCCAGTAGTTCCCTATAGTGGGAAGAGCGGACTGGAAACCAGAGGCCTGAATCCTATCTTGGCCAAGAAGCTTGAACAAGTGCATTTTACTATCCCCTCCTAAGGGAGCCTCAGCTCTCTCCTAAGATGGAAATTCTGCCTCCTGGTCTGCTTCTGTACCAGGGCTGGTTTAACACTCAAGCCAGGCAATGAACAAGCAATGTGAGGGGCCTAACAGTCACAAGGAGACACTCACCCTGTTCCACAGCATCCACTGAGGTCCCACAAAGCTCTGTGGGTAACAAGCAACTCATCCTTGCCCTCAAAAGCCCTGAGTCTGGGGCAGCATGAGGGACTCAAACAGGTGATCAGTTCTAAGAGTGTTCTCCAGAATCGCAGAAGAGGGCAAGGCAGATTCCAACCCCAGAGCCACCACCCCAGGGGCTAGAAGTCACAGTGGCACATAGCCGCTCCCCTCCTGCCTCTGTGCAGGGTCTCAGCTGTCCCCAGCACCGACTCAAGCCCATAGAAGGAAATCGCTTCCTCTTCTGAGCAAGCCCAGAGGACACCGCCGGGGCCAATGATGACAGAGTGTGCCTGTTGCCCCCAAAGCAGAGCTCCATTACAGTGCTCCCCTCCAAATTGGTGAACCTCTATCCTTTGTTCAAAACTCAAATTGAAGCATCTTCTCCACAGTCACCCCCTCCAATTCCTCCACCCTCATTCTCAAAGCCACTATATACCCACTCAGTCGGGGTATACATCCCACTGGGTTGTAATCAATAAGACAGGATCAGTCCCCAGTCATTGACAGAGACTTTCTGAGAGTCCAATTTGGGTTCCTCCAGACACTGGAGTTAGTAGTTGAATGAAAAAACAAATGACATCCCCTGAAGACTGGGAAACCCACTGGCTATAGCAGCTGTGAGAAAGCTTGGCCTAAGTAAGCTTCTACCCCTAAGCTAACAGGAGGGAGAGCTCAGGCCTGCAATGGAGGTGCCTGGGCACAGAGCAGGACAGGGGCAGAGCAATTGGCTCCATTGGAGTCCTCAGCGCTTCTCCTTGCTTCCTCTTGAGTCTGTCCCATTTGCCCAGAAACAACTTGCCAACCAGATGGAGAGAACCAGAGCTGCAGCTGTAAATCACAGGGCCTTCGGAGCTGTCCCAGTCAGGCATCCAGGGGCCCAGGGCCCCTGACTGCTCCAGCCTCCATGCTCCCAACTCCCGGGAGAGCTGCCCCCCACCCATTCTCTTTCTCTGGCCCCAGAACAGAGCAGGCTGTGTGTACAGGGTTGGCACTGCTCCCTCCAGCCTTCCAGAGCAAACACAAGCCCAAACCCCAAGCACAGCCAGGCCCCACAGACCAAGATTGATTTAGCTACAGGAGTGGGCCTTGCGCCTTGGCCTGTTATGGAAGGCCAGCACCCTGTGCCTCCTGACCTCAGCAGAGACTCTGATGGGTCCCCAGAACGCACTGCCACAGAAAAGGGCTCAGAAAGCAAATAGTGAATGCTTCCCAGCCCAGGGAGCCAGCACTTCCTGGGCCCAGAGAGGTTGGCTGGGGCTTGGCAGGGTCTCTTCATAGTTGCCTGGGCCAAGGTAGGGAGTCCTGGGATTCAAGGAAGAACCCACTCTCCCTACTTGAAATGGTAGGTAACCCCTGCCCGGACCAGCTCCCACCCTTTCCAGAAGCTGGGGCATGCCCCTGGGAGGGAGCACTGCCATCCTGCCCTGCCCATCTTCTGTCCTGAGTCACAGGCTGCACCTAAGGGCCTCTCCTCCTAGCAGCTCCTCCCGGTGGGCCGGCAGCTCTAGGATTTGAATGCACAGGAGGTGGCAGGACACTGATCCAGAGACGGACACCTAAGCTACAGCGGCTGGGACCCGCGGCCCTGGTGGTTGGGGGAGGGGGTGGCGCGGGGAAAGGGGAGGAGGCAGGGCCAGGGAGGGGCATAACAAAGGGGCACTTTTGGAAACCCGACCTGCCGGCCAAGGTGCCTGCTCCCTGATGACGCACTCCAAACCCAGAGCCTCCAAACCAAACCTTAGAGCCCAAGGGCCGCCGGGCTCTGGTCTCAACCCTATTGACGGCACCCGTCAACCAGTCTCTCTTGCCGGCCGGGCACTGCACAACTCGGAGCCCGTGGAGTCCACGCGGAGCTGCCTGGCCAGGCCTAGCCATGTAGGCTCTGGGACTTCTTGGCTAAACTTGCTGAACTCGGTCTCGGCGGGGGTGGGATCTTGCCGTGGGCTCCAGAGAGCGACCCGGGGCAGCGACCCCAGGAATTAGGGCTCTTTGCAGAAGGCAAAGGGTCGACAGAGAGCACAGGGCGGTCTGGGGCCCTTAAGAGGCCCCTGGAGATGGTGTGGCCCTCCAGTAGCGACGCCCCCATCCCCCGGCCGGCCCAGGGAATTGCAGGGTACTCAGCGCCGCAGATGAGACACCCCTCGGTTCAGGCAGCTCTTCCCGTCCTCGTTCAGGCGGGGTGGCCAGGGGCTCCTGGGGCGGGAGCTGGTCCCATTGCAAACTTCAGGAGTGAGAGGGTGGAGAGAACGGACTCGAGCCGGCGCTCCCGCCACCGCCTCCCACCGGTCCCGGCCGGGGCAGTACTCACGGCGTCCTCTCTGCGATCCTCGGCTAGAGGGGGTCCGGCCACGCTCAGACCCGAGTCCTGACACTCTCCGGCCCCGGCCGCCGCCTCCCGGAGCGCGCCGGGCCCTCCCCCGGGAAGCCCAGCCCCCGGCCCCGCCCTCTCGTCGCCGCGGCCCCAACCCCACGGGCCATCGGCGGGCGCAGGGGCTGCAGGCATAGCGGCAACGCGCGGCTCCCGCGTGAGAAACGCCAGAGCCGAGTCCCCAGGGTGGAGCAGTGCCGCTGCAGGGAGTCCGATTTCAGCTTTGCCCCTCCCCGCCTTTGTAGATTCTGGGAGACCGGTGGAACCGGGAAGGGACCAGGCCTGCACGGACACCCCTTAGAGGGAGGCCTGAGGGCTGCACTGCCTTACATTTTTTTGCTGATCACAGATTTCTTAAAAGTTAGCTCCGGCATGGCTCACAACCATCCCCTTGTAAGCATTGGGGTTCCCACTGTACAGACGCGGAAAACAATCTCGGAGAGCTTCAGCGGCTTGCACAAGATCTGTAGTCGATCACGGCCGGGGCTCCAAAGCCGTGCCCTTTCCACGCACAGACCTGCCTGCCAATCTGGGGCGAATTCCGAGGCCTGAGACAGACACGCGGTGGGGGTGGGGCAAAATGCACGAGCTCCTCCCCCTCCGTGTTCCTATTGCCAGATTTTGTACTACTATTTACTCTTAAATCCCTTTGCCCCTCCACCCCCTTGTCAGTCACCAGCTTTGGTGGATTTTTCCAGATCGCCAGGATGCCACCTCACCCTAAATAAATCCCTTCTTCCTCACCCCTTTACCCCCACCTAGGATTTTTCGGAGGCTGCTCGTCTGTTATTTATATCCACTGGAGCGGTCCAAGAATGTTCCGAAGCTGACCTAAGCGCCACCTGCTAGGCCTCCTCGCCCCTCCCGCTCGCTCCTGGGCTGGTGACCCGGCGGCCGTGCCCTCCGTTTGGCAGGCAAGAGTAGGCGCGGGCCGGCGGGGTCAGACGCCCGGGGCGCTCGGAGGGTCCAGACCGTGCAAATTCGCTCGCGACTGGAGAGGCGGGAGTGAGCTCCAAGGAGGACGGCGCAGCGCTCTGGGAGGCGGAGGGTCACACTGTTCTCTCTCCAGCACGTACTCTCCCTTCCCACCCCCTACCCCGCTCCCCACCCCCTGTCCCGCTCCCCACCCCCACGCACACTGTCATATACTCCCTGAGGGGTGTGCGTACGTGTGCACGGATTTTTAAACAGCAGCATTAAAAATAGCAAAATTATGTTTCTAAATCCGGGAGGAATCACTGACGCATTCTTTATGCAGATAAATACACTCATAAAATGGGAAAAGACCTGAAGAGAATGAGTGGGGGTAATTTCAAGTGGTAGTGTTAGCTAATGAGGGCGGACTTGCTCTGTAGTCTTTGTGGGAGGGTGAAACTGCCTCCCCAAGATGCCTGTGAGGCCCACAAGACGTGCCACCTTTGGCCTGGGGCCTCTGGCCGCTTGGCAAGTAGTACCTGAGTAGTGGATCCTTGCCTTGACGCTCACAAGGGTGTGTACCCAGCAGGATGTGCTTCTGACACCAGTTTCAACTCCCACTCTGTTGGGGCTTGGTCAAGTCCCTTTTCTCTATATCTCTGTTTCTACCTCTATAAAACATGACAGATGACCGGGCTGACCTCCCAAATGGGCCATGTGCCCCAGCTAATTAATAATTGTATAAATTAATAATTAATAACTGCAAATAAGAGCTGTGACAGCCACAGTGTTTTGTATTATTTAAAACCAGTTAACATCCCACCTAATGCCTGGAGGCCTTTAGGCACCTAGACAGAAAGAGTGAAAACACAAGAATGAAATTAATTACAGGAGCCACCTATTAAACTCCCATTAAAAACAAAGGCTGCAAGCCATGCTCTGAGATCTGGAGAAGCCAGGTCCCAGAGAGACTCAGAAAACTGGGCTATTCAACAGACTACAAGGAGTGGGTGCCGGGTGGAAAACATCTGGCTTGTCTTGGGTTCAATCTGGAAGCAGTAAGCAGAAATGTTGCAGCTGATCCTAATTGCCCCCTAGGGAGAAAAAATAAACCAAATCACAGAGCATCCCCTGCTGCTTCAAGGTGAAAGGAGATAGAGCTGCCCTTGGAAAGCCAAACCCCCGCTAGTGCTGCTCCCAGGGCTCAGATTTCTATGCTCTGCAGCCAGAGCCCCTACATACTCATCTTGCTCTATCAGTGTGGTACCCAACTGGAACTGAGTTCGAGATGCCCAAGGTCAGAGGGCTAGATAGACAGAAACCTAGAGAGGCAGCTTGGCTCAAGGCACCTGGTGGTAGTTAGGTCCAAAGCCCAAGCTCACAATACTCACAAACTCACTCACCTTGAAATTCTGGAATGTCCTACCCACCGTGCCTTCACTTGTTTGTTTGTTTGTTTGTTTGTTTGTTCTTTCATTCGTTCATTCATTTATCCAGTCAAGGAAACATTTGAATTTTTGCTCCATGCTAAGCCCTATGCTGGGTATTGGGAATACAGATATAAATAAGGCAGAGCCCTAAGCATACAATAATGATACAATGAGATCATGAAAAACTATGAGAAAAGAGAGGAAGAGACTGCCTCTCACAAGGCATGGCACTTGATTGGTCTTGATGAGCAGGAATTAGTCATCTGGAGAGGCATTCTAGGCGGGAGCACCAGGGTGTGCCAAGCCCCAGAGGTGTTAGCATATGACTTGGTGACCCAGCAATTCCACTTTTTGGTATCTATCCTAAAAAAATGTGTACCAGTGCAGAAAAACATACAAAGATGTTTGAATATCCTATTGTTTGCAATAAGGAAAAACTGGAAACAAATGTGCATAGGAGGGCAATGGTTAAATAACCCAAAGTTCATTCATGCTTCGGATTACTCTGTAGTAACTTAAGCACAAAGTAGAGAGAGATGTGTTCTTATATGAAGACCTCCAAGACACTGTTGAATAAAAAAGCAAAAGGCAGAACACACAAAATATACAGAAATAATATATACCAAACTGATTTCAGACCTCTAGGGAGAGGTCTAGAATTAATAAAAGAGATTTTTGTAATGTTAGAAAATTAACAATGAGAATGTACTTATGTATAGATTGTATAATTAAAATAGCCATTTTAGAAGATGATGAGTGGGTCTTCTTGTCTAAAACAGTTGTGTCCAAATAGAATTTTCGGCACTGATGGAAACATTCTATAGCTGCGCTGTCCAATATGGTAGCCACATGTGGTTACTGAGCACTTGAAATATGGCTAGTGTGATCAAGGAACTGAATTTTAAATTTAATCTAATTTTAATTAATTAAAAATTTAACAGCCACAAGTGGCTAGTGGCAACTGTATTGAACAGTTCCAGTCTTGACTATCTAAAGTATTGAGTTCAAGATGGAGTGGAAGCAGATGGAAGAAGAGGTTGGAAAGATGTGTTGAAATTAAATGGTGAAGATTTGCAAAGTAGGTTAAGGAATTTAGACTTATCCTACAGGCGATGGGAAGTATGGATGGGAGTGATTGGATCAGATCTAGCTTTTTAAAAAGTAACTCTGGCAGTCCTGCAGAGGATAGATTAGAACAAACAGAAGGCTGAGAGCTTCTGTGTTTCTCTCCGTGGCCGCTGGACACGCTGCAGCATTACTGACAGGCAGCTGAGTAAAGTATTCTGATACAACAGCTATGTTTTTAAGATCTCAGGCAACCCCAGAGTTACTGAGAGGGGTTAACCTCAGTAGGGGAGGCTCTTTCTGGGTTGGAGCACAGGAAGAACAGCAGAGGGATGGCATTAGAGTGAAAATGCATAGCAGGTTTCAGAGTGGGGCTTTTAGGAAAAGCTTCTCCAGGGTCAGGAATTTGCCCGGAGCAGATTCTTCAGAAGGTTCCACAGACTTGCTACTGCATAGTCCAGGTGTCAGCTTGGTAGGCCAGGAGAGTTCTGCTCAGGAAACGCCCTGGTTCATTTGGGCTGTTCCCTGAAGTCCACTGACATCCTCCTTACTGGTAAAAGAGGAGTGCTGGTAGAGACTCCATTAATTTAGCTGACTCCAAGGGAAATACCCGCTATGCCAGACACCATGCTGGGTGCTTGGTCCACAATGCAAACAAAACAGACAGAAACAGTCCTTGACTTCATGGAGTTTTCCACTAAAATCAAATTAAGGCCCAAATACATAATTACCAGTTGTGATAAGTGTTTTAAGGGAAAGAAAAAAATTAAAAAGATATGGTGCTATAAGAGAATAATACGGGGGGTATAATTTCAATGCGGGGAGGAGGGAGGGTCAGAGAAGACTTCTCTAGGAAGTTTAAGCTTCTCTACCCAAAAAGGCCCCCAAACCCAAAAGACAAATGCAACTTATCTAGGTAAAGTGGGAACCTAGGAGAGGGCATTCCAGGTAGAAAGACTGATGTGAGCAAAGGCCCTGAAATGGGAACTTGACCTTCTGGGAAAGAAAGAGAGGATGAGAGGTCCAGGGTGACGTAAGAGGGGCGGGCAGCACCCAGACACTGCTGCTTTGTTTTATTCTGTGTGCAGAATTTAAGCAGAAGGGAGACCTGAGCGTCTTTCTAGATGTTGTGTGAGGAATGGACTAAAGCATGGGATCAGCAAATAGTGGCCTGGACCACCTACAAGCTAAAGATAGTTTTCATATTTTTAAATGGCCGAAAAAATTCAAAAGAAGAGTAACATTTTATGATATACGAAGGTTATAGAAAATTCAAATTTCAGTGTCCACAAATAAAGTTTTATTGAAATATAGCCATATTCATTCGTTTACAAATTGTCTATGGCTGCTTTTGTACTGCAATGGCAGAGTTGAGTAGTTGCAACAGAGATTGTATGACTCACCTAGAGCCTAGAATATTTATTATCAGTACCTTTACTCCAAAACTCTGCTGACCCCTGGATTAGAGGGATACAAAAAGTAGGGAGACCAGTTGGGGGTGGGGGGCTGCAGTCATTCAGTTGCAAGATCACAGTGGCTTTTTCTAGGGTAGTAATCATGGAAGTGCTTGGTGCATGGACTGAAGAAGTATTTGGGGGAAAGAATCTATAGAACTTGCTGATGGATTAAATGTGAATGGTAAGAGGGAGAGATTTCAAAATGACTCCCAATCTATGATCTCAGATTAAACTCTGGACCAGAGGAAGACATTAGTGGGGTACTTGGCAAAATTTGCATAAAGCTTATAGATTAGAGAATAGTGTTATTAGTGTTAATTTCCTCATTTTGGTAATTGTATATGATGTTACATTTGGAGAATTAAGGAAAAATATATTAAAATTCTTTGTAACTTTTTTGCAACTCTTTGTAAATCTGAGATTATTTCAAAATGAAAAGTTAAAAAATAAAAATAAATTCAAACAAATAAAGTAAAAATGACTTCCTGATTTTTAGCTTGAAGTTCCACTTACCAAGATGGGGGGAAATGTGAAAGACGCAAGCGAAGAAAGGAAGATCAAGATCTCACTCTTGAACTTTGGGTTTGAGATACTGATGAGATGTCCATGTGTCAAGAAGACGGGGCCAGGCACTATTCTGGACATCACAAATGAGCCCCCAAACCTGGGGGAAGATAAAGAAACCATGCAACTCAACCTCGGAATGAGAGCTCTATCCCTGAGGTGAGGCAGGACCAGGTGGCAAAGGAGGAGCATGGAGAACGTGTGTATGGAATGTCCACGATAAAAAAGGCATTCTGCTCAGCATTTGCTCACCTGCTCAGCGTTTGGTCCCCCTGTCTGGTAGAACTTATTCTTCTCAGTTTACAAAGGAGGGAACAGGCTCAGAGAGATGCTAAGATTAGCTCAAGGACACAGCTAGGAAGTGGGAATGAGAGGGCTGTCTGACCCCAACACCTGCGAGAGATTTCCCACTCAATGATGCTGAGCATTCATGGCAGAGATGGGTTTATTAGCTCCCCAGGGCTGCTATAACAAATGACCACTGGCTGGTGACTTGAAACAGCAGAAATCACTTGTCTTACAGTTCTGGAGGCCAGAAATCCCAAATCAAACTGTTAGCAGGTATACACTCCCTCCCCAGGCTCTGGGGGTGAGTCTTTACCTGCCTTTCTCCCAGCTTCTGGTGGCTGCTAGCAGTCTGGCAATCTTTGGCATCCCTAGGGTTTTAGCCATATAACTCCAATCTCTGCCTCTATCTAATATCATCTTCTCTGTGAATCTGTCTCTGTCTCTACGGCTATTTCATCTACCTTTGCCTTATTCTTGTAAGGATACTTGCCACTGGATTTAGGGCCTACTCAGATAATCCAGGATGAGCTCCTCATCTTAAAATCCTTAACTACATCTGCAAAGATCATTTTGCTAAATAAAGTAACATCCACAAGTTCTAGGGATTAGGATGTGGATATATATTTTCAGGGATCACCATTCAGCCCACCACACGGGGCTAGAGGAGGCCACAGCTGTTAGCCTTGGAAATCTAGTAAAAAAAACGTCTTGAATTTCTGATGAAAAAAAAAAAAAAAAACACAACTTCTTGAACTTAAAAAGTAGCTGTCTTTCAAAGTTTCTCCTCATCCAGTTTCACAAATATGTCTCTTTGCAGAATGGATCAAGGGCCTAAATGCTGCCAACACAAATGTGGATTGGTCTTCTAGACTGCATATAATTATGAAAAAACTCTCAGATTCTGGGGCCTTATGACACAGGGATAGTCAGGCACAAAGAGTAGTGTACAGTAAACGTGTCTGGGAAGATGCCCACTCAGAGTTTGGAATGTTACAGAAAGTGCGTGTAGAGTTGTGCAATGATATCTCCCTCACTCCCTCCAGGCTATTGGCTTCACCAAGAGCCACAGGTACTCGGGCAGCTCACTGCCTTCCTCTATAGGGACAAACTTAGCTGGGGTTCCTTAGGCAAGTGTTTTGTCACATGCTCCTGGAGTTAATATGTCATAGTAGGGACAGGAGCCAAAGCTGGGCAGTGGAGAAGGGAGTGGGATGAGGGGAATGTAAAGGAATGCAAATGTAGTTCTCCTGGTCCCACTAGCATGTGACACATCCACTCATAGGCAACTGGCCTAACTGTCACACCGAGAGAACCATTTTCATTTCTGCTGCTTGGGATTTTTGCAGTCTTCGTTGGCATTAGAAGAGTGAGTAGGTTACTGCCAGAACTCAAAACACTGGTTTCTGATTCTCTGGTCCCCACTCTTTCCATGATGGCTATCTGATTGGTGAGAACTCTTTAGAACAGCAAAGAATTTCCTCACCACCTTTATCAGAACTTATCAGATCAGTAAACAAGCATTGTCAGGAGATTATATAACAACTTCTATTTATAGAACACTTTACAGTCTGCAAAGTACTTTCACATACATTATCTTAGCACTCAGGCAAATGCCCTGAGAATCTGGCTGCCTAGGGAAGTTTCCTGGCATCCTGTACCTATGGTATTTCATGACAGGATGCTGATTTAGTGTAGGGATGGCGCTTCATTCCTCGCAGTAAAGACAGAAGGTGGGTTTTTTGGTATTTACACAGCTGTCTTACACTTCCAAAGCTACTCAAAATTGTATTTTTGAAAAGAATGCCAGAATTCTCAGAGGGTGGGAGTCATGCCTTCATTTAGCATTATTATGAATGTATTCATATTCGGGCATTTAAATATGTATTGGAGGTGCCAAGCAACAAGGACTCTGGATGCTGTATTCAGTCCGTTTCCAATCCTTGAGGCTGTCATTTGCAAACCACTGGATGCAGTAGCTGTGTGGGAAGCCTGCACTCACCATCCGCATGGATTAGAGACAGTTTTGAAGACTCAGCAGAGTGTTTGGATCCATAGACAGCTTGATCAGAATCCTAGTCATGTATCAGCCTGCACCAGGAAAATGATTCCTGCTAGATGGAAATTTCCCACAGGGAGGCCAGAGTTCAAAGCAGTCACTGGTTTCTGCTATTTTAACAGCAAGTTACAGGATCACGGATTTTAAAGCTGGAAGAGATCTCAGCCACTTAGTCCCTCCCCTTGATTTTATGAGGAAACTTAGGCACAAAAATATGAAATGATGAACCCAAGATCACATAGTCTAAGAATAATGCTCTTCTCACTGTGCTATATTTTTTGTTCCAGAAAACACTTAAGCCACATATTGTTTTGCATATCAAAGAAACTGGCATTATTTAGGGTCATGCCTTTGGTCTGCCCCGCCTCCAGTGCAAACACGAGACCTTGATTTGCTATCACCAGCAACTTTTGAATGAATTGCCTTGTGATGCCTTATGTCAAAGGTAGTGTCACGAATAGGACCAAAACAACTATAAACGGGGTTTCATGGCACGGCCACTCCATGGCATGAAACCAGAGCAATGCTGCACCATTCACCTCATTATCAGATTAGCAGCATCAAAAAATGTGTATTAAAGTTTTCTGTCCTCCCTGTACCTGATATTCATCAGATGGGAATAGATGACATCAAGCCCCTAGGCAGTTATTTTGTGGTGAAACAAAGCAAAACCCAGGGTAAGAACACCTGAAAGCACAACCCGAAACAAAGCACTTCACTGGCCTGTGAGAGGCAGGTGTCCACTGGTCACATGTAGTTTGTTTAATCCACCATGGGAAACTCCCCAATCCTAAAAGTGGATTCTGGGGAAACCTGGCATTAAGCAAGAAATTTCCTTTGCTCATGAATCCATCATGGCTAAGTATCACCTCCCTGCCTTTCCATTTCTTACTTCCTCTGCCTAGAATGCTCGCCCCTTCTCCCCTCCCCGTCTCTCAAAATTCAGCTTAAGTGTCACCTTCTCTGGGAAGACTTCTTTGACACTGTCCCTTCTCTGACCCACTCCAAGATGAGTTAAAATGTTCTTTTCCTGTGTCTCCCACCCTCTACGGTAGCTGTAGGTTTCCTTGTCTATTAAAAGGCACACTCCATGGGGGCAAAGAGCATTTTTCATTTTAGCATTCTCTTTAACTAGGATAGGGCCAGGAACAGAGTAGATTTTTGATGTCAGTAGAATATATGAAATTTAAATTCTTCTACCTGCTATTCAACCTCTCCCTTTATTTGGCCTCTCTTATTTTGCACAGATCTTCAATGAAATCAATCTTATCCTCTTCAAGCTGTCTCTTACCCTACTCATAAATGTTAATGTCCCCAAGCCAAACACCATCAGGAACACTCCTGTATACGGTTGAACCTTGGGTTTACCACTCATAGCAACAGAGGATGTATACCATGGAGAATGAAGGAACATCTCTGTAAGGTATTAGAAAGAACTTATAGGCTTAGTTTGTGTTGTATGATTTGGATAAGGGTTCAAAGAAGTGGGGCTTTGCTCTGGATTGGAGGCTGTCAGGAAATGGAAGTAATTCCAAGATTGGATATCAATAAATTCTATCTATAAGGTGGGAGGAATGAAGCAAAGCTCAAGCTGTGATTGGCAAAGAAGCTGCAGTCATTCATATTAGCCAAAATAATAGGGGGATGCTTTGGTCATTTTTGTTGTTTGGACAATGTTCATACTTTTGCCTGTGTTCAGATGTGAGTGACGATGTTTTTGCGTTGATCTATCACAGTCACAGAGTGGCCTTGTCTGGTGTTGTTTATTGTGAATTTATTTCCACAAAACACCAAGACCTGCCACTACCAAGCCAGCTCCCAGATGCCAGGGATTGCTTTTCTCTTTCTCATAACCCACCCCCATTCCTAACTTTTATCCAGCTATTTCTCCACCTCCCTCTCCTGGCCAACTCTATGAAATTCCAGTTCCCCTGTGAGGCTTCTCTAAATACTTTCTCCATTTGATTATCTTTTCTGAATGCATCTGAAAGTCTTGGTTGGCATGCCACAATTTAGTACTCAACTATGTTCTATCTTCAATTGTTTGACTTGTTTCATACTATTTTTCTTCTCTTCTGAGTAGGTTTTAAACCTTTTAGGGTATTTCAATATCCCCCAGAAATGAGCAGCCTACTGAGGTGAAACTATTGGCGGTTCTGAGTAAAGAGAACAAGCTTGCTTTTTAACACAGCTCTGAAAACAAAGCTACTAGCAAGCAGAGGAGAAGCCACCAGCTCGCTCCCCTGGTGGTCACCATTAATAACACCCTGAAGTGACCTTCCCATCAGAAAAGCATTTTCGAATTTTCCTTCTGGAGCATTCATTTCTTTCTAAAACTTATATTTTGAAATGTCTTTCATCTGTATCTGTACTTGAGTGCAGGTTCTACCGAGCGGGTGGAAGAAAAGGCCCAGCAGTCTCCGACTGAACCTAGCTCCTGCCTGACTCGTCGCAGAAAGTTGCATCCGAACTGTCTCCTCTTAGATCGGTGGGACAGCGCAGCAACACCTGAGGCTCGCTGCCTTGGCGTTTGCCTGAAGTCTGGGCACATAAGCCCTCTAAGCCGGGTTAGCCCGCACGCCCTCCGGCCCATTATCGCCCTAGGCTGCTGCCTAGAAGGACACTCAGCAAGTGTGGGAAAAAGCTCAGTTAAAAGCTGCGAGTTTCAACCGCTCTCCATAGAGAAGCTAAAATTCCACTAAGCGGGAGAACTGTAACTACTCGACACCCATCGCAAAGCTTGCACTTGGGAAGAGCTTGGTTTCCACCGTAGCGAAGTACCAAGCTTTCTACAAAGCCTTCTCACGCCAACTGAGAATCAGCCAATCCCAAAGCTCGAGCGGGAGTGGTCACCAATTAAAAGACAAGGAAGGCGGAGCCGAAGCCTTGATTGGTACCTGATCTCCTGTGACCCGCAGAAGCCTGGCAGCGCTGCGTCTGAAGCGGCTTCAGGTTGGGTGGCCTAGCACTGGCTGCCATCTTTATTTCTGGCAGGTCAGCTGACTTTGGACTGGATTAGGGCCAACACTTAGGCTATATCCCGTTTCTCTAGCGAGCCCAAGAGCGCCACCCTTCATACCCTTCCCATCTCTCCGTGCGCACCCCTGCCTTCCCGAAAGAGGCGGGACCTCTTACAGGAGGGCGGGGCCGGAACTAGAAGCCGGTTAGGAAGCCGTGAGCTTGTTTGGCGGGAAGCTGGCTTGTTTGGCGGGAAGTTGGACCAGTTCCCCGGTCCCCGCCTTTTTTCTCCCCAGAGGGTTTTCAGTCTTACCTCTCTAATCTCGGCATAGGGTGTAGTACCCCTTCGCACGGAGGACGCGATGGCTTCCAGGAAACGCCCAGAAACCCGGAAGACCCCTGAGGTGGTCGTGCGCCGCAAGAGCAAGAGGAACAGAAGCCCCCGAGAGTTGGAGCCCGAGGCCAAGAAGCTCTGTGTGAAGGGCCCCGGTACTGCCTGTGCCTGCTGCTTTAATAATTCCGCCATTTGGGGTTCTCACGCAGGATGCTGGAGTGGGGGATGGGTGCTTCTAGGTCCCGAGGCTGTCCCAAATTTGAGATGCCTCAGAATGTGCATTTTGTCTGCAGGGCCTTTGACACCATAGAGATTGGGCTTAACCTACCTCAGGTGACGGGCGAGGCCGATAAGCTCCATTATATAAGACACAATGGACTCCAAATTTCTTGTTTGTACCAGGATTTTTACACACCGAGAACTACTTAAAATAATCCTACCCAGCCTGGCAGTGTGTGTGTGTGTGTGCGCGCGCGTGCTGAATTTCGGTAGTCACGGTTGTTAGCTGTATGTCCCCAGTTTTAGCTGTGAGGGTCCTCAATTTCCTTCCATTGAGAAAACATTCCCTGAGGGTTCTTGGAGATTAAACCTAGCGCTATAAGGAGTGTGGAGGAACTCGAAAGATTGGAGCAGGGGGTTGAAATATTTTTTGTCCACGAGAAGAATTGGTTGTCAGGAGGCCAGATTCATGGAGATCAGATTCTCAAATACATCTCGGTAATCCAGAATTGTTTCATTACTAGTCTCAACTGGATCTCACTCCCCAAAAGTAGCCTCCTTTATTTAGAGCCATGCCAGATGCTCTGGATCCTGCCGGTTTTCGGGAGAACAGATTGGATTTGGGGCCAACATCTGGTCACCCCTACATTATTTTAACAATTTAAAGATCTTTCTTTTCCAGTCACTTCTACTGTACTGTTGTAAAATCTTTTTATTGTGCATTATATGTGATTTTAAAATCGTCACTCAACCTTATCCTGAGTTTTTCCAACCCAAGCTGGGAAGCGCTTTTAACGTATTTTATTATTGTGTGTTTCTTTGGCTCAGCTCTCAGGAGCCCTGCAAGATCATACTTTCACTTCAGAATTACTATTTTGAGGAAGGGGCTGAGTCTCTGTGCACTATTTATTTCTTGTGTTGGTTGAGACTGAGCAGACCATGGAAAAGCCTGATGAGGTAATGAGAGATACTGGCTATGCCAGGAGAAACAACAAGGCCTTCTTTCTGGGATTTCGGCAGAAAAACCTTTCTTGAGTGAAATCGGAGGAGAAAACATGTGTCTGTTCCACTTGGCAGGTTCTAGCAGAAGATTTGACTCGGGCTGCCTTTGGGCGGGGTTGGCTAGCCTGCAGGTCTCACCACCATGCAGGAATATCGTCAGGGCCCTCTATCACCATAAAGTGGGCAAAGCTGCTTGGCCATCACTACAGCAGGTGAGGAGTTTCCTGGCTGAAGTGCTCAAAGGTTTGCATGGGTGCCTTTTTATAACTGGATGCTCCGAACTTAGATGCCGGATTGGTTCAGTGGGTTGTCAGAGTGGTCAGATCACCCCCACTTTGGTGACCGGCTTACCAGACATTCAGCCAGGTGGAAGTCTTACGCTCTGGAGGTCCCAACTGGAATGTACTCTGCCCTCTTGCTTTCCTGGATTAGTTTGTGTATATTGCACATATTTTCATGCACAGAGCCAGGAAGTTAGTTTTCCCTTGGTGGGAGGATTTGGCCCCAGGGCTCATCTGTGAAGGAGGCAGAGATTAGCAATTTACCTATGATTTGGGTTTTAATTCAACTTAATTCTTTTCTCTCTGTGTCAGAGTCTCCAGCATTCCTTTTTGCAGTCTCTGGCTTCTTACCGGATATTCCAAAAGGCTGCCCCCTTTGACAGGAGGGCCACATCCTTGGCATGGCACCCAACTCACCCCAGCACCCTGGCTGTAGGTTCCAAAGGGGGAGATATCATGCTCTGGAACTTTGGCATAAAGGACAAACCTACCTTCATTAAAGGGGTGAGCAGTTCAGATAACGGTGCTGAAGAAGTGCTGAAGGAGGGTAAAGTCATCCAGTAAAAAGGAGATGATTGGGATCGAAAGTAACTGTGGGTATTTTCAAACAAGTAAACGGTGATGATACTCAAATCTTTATTCAATGCCTGCTCTTAAAATATTAGAAGATATAAAATATTGAATACCCTCTGGTAAGTCACCATGCAGAATAGAATCTAAGCCCCTTCATGACTCTTGACCTAATATTATATTGCTGCATTTCCTCACTTCCTATGCTTTCGCCACACTGGCTATTTCTATTCCTGAAATTGAGTCTTTGCACTTGCTGTCCCCTTTGGCTGGAGCGCTTTTTCCCACGGTCTTCTCATGGCTGGCTCCCTCTTAATATTCAGGTCTCCCCTCAATACACTTTTTCAAAGAGATCTCACTGACCACTCTGTCTAAAGTAGCCTCTACCCGACCCAGTCACTCCCTATCTCATTACCTTGCTTTACTTTCCCCTTTCAGTGTTCATCAATATCTGATATGATTTACTTATTACTTACTTTGCCCACTGGAAAGTCAGCTCTAAGATGGCAGGGACCATGTCTTTCTGTATTCTGCAGTGCCTAGAACAATATTTGGCCTTGAGTAACTGCTTGATATTTGTTGAATGAATGAGGGGCTTGAAATGTAACTGGGTAGATCAGATGTATACGTACATGGTAACTAGTACTACAGATGCTAAATGCTACGGTACATGAGAGAAGGAAGAACCTCTTGCAAATTAGAGTCAATAGAGAAGGCTTCATGGATGAGAGAGGAGTAGAGAAGAACAGTATTTACATAAATTGAGATGTAAAGAGGAAAGGCAGAGTGTTTTGGACAAGGTTTGGCACAGAGCTTTTTCAAGATGGTCTTGATCATCAATCACTGCTAGTGTTTATCATCAATCGCTGAGGGGTGAGGATGCTGGCCCTTCAACCAAAGAGAAGATCCTTGCCCAGCTGGGGGCTGACATTGGAGGGCTGTACTATGAAAAGTGATGCTCTGGGTTTAGGCCAGGAACCACAAACCCACATCTTAAGGAGGTCAAACAGATAGAAGAATGAGGTAAGGCAGTAGGGTCATTGATAAACTGGAGATAGTTGACATACAAGATTCTAGGTCCAATGGTTATCAGACCTGATTTTTTTTCAAATGAAGCCCAAAATACTGATTTTTTACATGAAATCTGATATTTTAAAATCGTGATGAAATACATATAACATAATTTTACCATCTTAGCCATTTTTAAATGCACAGTTCAATGGAATTAAGTACATTTACTTATTGTTTAACCAGTTCCCAGAACTTTTTCGTCTTGCAAATCTGCAACTCTGTACCTATTAAACACTAAGTTCTTTTCCCCTATCCCCCTCAGCCCCTAGCAACCACCATTCTACTTCTGTTTCTATGATTTTGACTATTCTAAGTATCTCAATATAAGTGGGATCATACAATATTTATTCTTTTCTGACTGGCTTATTTCACTTAGCATAATGTCCTCAAAGTTTATCCATGTCATAGCATGTGTCAGAATATCCTTTCTTTTTAAGGCTGAATAATATTCTACTGTATGTATTGACCACATTTTGCTTATCCGTTCATCTCTCAGTGGACACTTCTACCTTTTAACTATTGTGAATAATGATGCTGTCTATGAACATGGGTATAATCTCTTCGAGTCCCTGCTTTCAGTTCTTTGGGGTATATAGAGAAATGGAATCGCTGGATCATATGGTAACTTTATTTTTAAATTTTTGAGGAACAGGCATACTGTTTAAATGGTACATAGAGACTACCATTTTACATTCCCACCAACAGTGCACAGGGTTTCAATTTAAAATATCTTGCTTTTTCATGTCAAGAACTAAATAAAATTAAACATGCTTTGTAGCTAAACAAAACACATCTGTGATCTTCAGCTCAGTTTTTCTCTCTCTGCTTTAGAGATAGATGATGCGAAGGGTGAACCCAAGATGAGTTCTCCTAAGTGGAGAGTTAAGAGAGCAGCCCATCAGAAAAGGCCAGGTTAGACAGGTTTGGGAGTTTAGGATCCAAGGTATGAGATGGGAGTTGAAGAAAACAGGGACCTGAAGCTGGAAGAAAGGCAGCCAGGGGAATGCTGTGGACAGAGCTCAGTGGGCTTCCTGCTCAGGAAGTGAGCCAGTACTAGGAGGGGCAGCTTTAAATTGAAGTCAGAACCAGAGCTCAGGCAAGATGAGATTTGTTTTTTTTCCTCGGAATCCAGGATATGAGAATAGAGAAAATTAAGAAGTAGCCTAAGGGTGCTGTAGGGGAAGTGCTTCTCAACCAACAGGGGGATGACAACTGCTTTGAACTTGTGCCAGGCTGAGACTGCTTTTGGTTTATATTACCTTTTATTATAATGTGTATTTAGATGAAGTTTCCTCACACTCTTTAGGAGACTGGTTTGGGCATTTGAACTTTGTGATTAGCAGGGAGCTATGTAGGTTGGAGCAGAAAAAGGGTATGGTAGTCTGGAGAATTTTGTATTTTCACTCCCAGATGCAGCAGAATGTTGATTTGAGACCTGTGACTAGGGGAACAGCAGTGGCTCATTTTGTTACTTCTTTAGTCATCTGACTTTTGTTTTGATCTTTACATCTTTCAGACCCTTGGCAAGGGAACATGTATTACGTTTTAAAAATGAAGATAACCGTATTTTAGTCTCATCATAAAAATGATCCATACTCATCATAAGAAATTCAAACAAAACGGGAAAGTATAACAAATCAAGTAAATATCACCTGAAATCCTCATTTTGTACATCTTTGTGTGTATACACTATTGCACACATCCATACTTAGATTATTCTATAAATATTCTAGCCTAGAATCTGTTGTATATTACTTATCACATTAGATATTCTAGTTTAATCATGTCATACCAGATGATCACTTAAAAATATCCAATAATTTCCTTTTTTAAAAAATACCTTTGATTTTGGTATCAGGGTAATGCAGACCTCATAAAAAGAGTTGGGGAGTGTTCTCTCTTGTATTTTGTGGAATAATTTGCATAGAATTGGTATTGTTTCTTCCTTACATTTTTTATAGGATTCACTAGGCAAGCCATTTGGGCCTGGAATTTTCTTTGTTGGAAGATTTTAATTATATAGTCAACTTCTTTAATAGATATAGGGCAATTTAGGTTATCTGTTTTTTCCTGAATGAGCCTAGTATTTTATTTTTCAAGTAATTTATCCATTTTATGTAAGTTTTTAATTTAGTGGCATAAAGTTGTTCATAGTATTTTCTTATTATCTTTTTAATTTCTATAGGATGTGCAATGATTCCCACCTCCTTACCTTCTTGGTATTGGTAATTCGTGTCTTCTCTATTGTTTCCTGCTCAGTCTTGCTAGAGGTTTATCAGTTTTAGTTTCATTGATTTTCTTTATTGTTTTTCTGTTTTCTTTTTCATTGATTTTTGCTCTATTTTCTTTCCTATGCTTACCTTAGATTTAATTTGCTCTTCTTTTTCTCGTTTCTTAAGATGGAAGCCTAGACTGTTTATTTGAGACCTTTCTTCTTTTTTAATTAACCACTTAATACTATAAATTTCCTTCTAAGTCTTTAACTGCATATCACAGATTTTGTTGTGTTTTTGTTTTCATGCAGTTCAAATTATTTTCCAAATTCTTTATGATTTCTTCTTTGACCTGTGGGTTATTCTGAAGTATGTTAATTTCCAACTATTTTGGGATTGTTAAAATACATCTCTATTATTGACTTCTAGTTCTATTCTATTATGAACAGAAAACATTTTATATGATTCCAGTTCTTTTACATTTTAAACTTTTTTTTATGGCCCAGCATATGGGCTGTCTTGGTGAATACTCCATGTGCATTTGGAAAATGTGTATTCTGCTGTTTTGGGAATGGGTTATCTTCTAAATGTCAGTTAGGTCATTAGTTGATAGTGTTGTTCAAATGTTCTATATCTTTATTGATTTTCTTTTATTACTTACTGAGAGGGGAATATTGGAATCTCAACTATAAAATTGTGGCTCTATTTTCCTTTAGTTTTTGCCTCAAGCATTTGGAAACTCTGTTATTAGGTGCTTACGTGTTTAGAAGTATGTCCTTTTAACAGACTGACCCCTTGGTAAATGTGAGATGTCTTCCTGTATCCCTTGTAATATTTCTTGTTATGAAATCTTTGATATTAATATAGCCATTCCAACTTTCTTATGATTCATGTTTGCATGGTATATCTTTTTCCATCCTTTTATTTTTAACTTATTTGTGCCTTTGTATATAAAATGGGTTTCCTATAGACAGCATTTTTGAAAAATACAATCTGACAACCTCTGGCTTTTAACTGGAGCATTTGATAATTTACGGTTTAATAGGATTATAAATATGATTGAGTTTAAATCTACCGTCTTGCTATTTCTTTTTATTTGTGTCATCTCTTTGTTCTATTTTCCTTTTTTCCCCTTTTTGGTAGAGTACTTTTTATGATTCCATTTTATCTCTACTATTGGATTATTAGTTATACTTCTCTTTTTTCTCTTTTAGTAGTTGCTCCTAGGTTTCCCATATACAGCTTTAACTCAATGAACCTTCAAATAATATACCATTTTAGATGTATTGTAATAATCTTAAAACTATATATTTACTTTCATTTTTTCCCTTTTCTCTTCATCATACATTTCATATTTATATACGTTATAAACCTCACAATGCAGTATTATTTTTGCTTCGTATAGTCAATTGTCTTCTTGTTTTATGTTAAATTTTTATTGAGTATAATTGACATATGATAAATTACAGATAATTAAAGTGTACAGTTTGTTGAATCTTGACATGTATACAGTCATGAAACCATCACCACAATTAAAATAATGAACATACATACCATCCTCAAAGTTTTCTTATGCTCCTTTGTAATCTATCTCTTTTACCCTTTGTCATGTCCCCTGAAAACCATTGGTCTGCTTTCTATCTTTATTGATTAATTTGCATTTTCTAGGCTTTTGTATAAATGGTATCATACAATATACTTTTTTGTGGTCTCTTTCACTCATTATTAATTATTTGAGATTCATTTACATTATTGTGAATATCAATAGTTTTTGTTTCTTTCTGAGTGGTATTCCAATGTATTGCTCTACCACAATTAATCCATTCACCTACTGAAGGACATTTGGATTTTTTTCAGTTTTTGACTTGCAAATAAAGCTGCTGTGAAAGTTCATGTACAAGTCTTTGTGTGGATACATGTTTTTATTTTTCTTGAATAAATACCTAGTTGTGGAATAGCTGGATGGGTTGTAGGGTAGATATCTTTTAAAGATATTTTTTAAATGAGGGTAAAAAAAACCTAATAAAACCCGTATACTTGCCATTTCCATGCTTTTCATTCCTTTGTGTGATCCACATTTCCTTTTGGTAACATTTTCCCTTCACCTGAAGAAATTCCTTTAACATTTCTTATAATGTAGGTTGGTGATATATTTCTTTCATTTTGTTTGTCTGAAAGCCTTTATTTTGTTTTTTGGGGGAGAAGATGGTTTTGCTGGGTATGGAATTCTAGATTCACAGGTTTTTTTTTTTCTTTTAGTACTTTAAAGATGATGTCTGATATGAATACTGCTCTCATATGTTTCTCTTTTTGTGATTTTTCTTTTTTTTTTCCTGGCCACTTTAAAAATGATTATGATGTACTTTTTCTACATGTTTCTTCTGCTTGAGGTTCATTGAGCTTCTTGGAACTATGAGTTTATAGTTGTCATCAAATTTGGAAAATTTTAGGCTACTATTTCTTCAAATAATTTTTTTTCTCCCCCCTCCTTTTTTTTGAAGGGGACACTCCATATATTAGACTTCTAGGTATCATCCTACTGTTGTGCTATTCATGGTTGGAAGCAGAAATCCACACTTATTAATTTTAATAGTTTATTTCAGGATTTAAAATTTTTCCTATACAATCTTGTCTATAAATAATAAGTTTGATTTCTTCCTGTACCGTTCTTTTGCTTCTCTTTTGCCTTATTCTGTTGGCAAAGACCTCTAATACATTGTCAAATATTGGCGATAGCAGACATCTTTGTCCTGTTCTTGAGCATAGAAAGCTTTTATAGTTTATCATTAAGTATGATTTCTCCTATTATTGTGCTAAAATATTCATAACAAAATCTACCATTTTAACTATTCTTAAGTGTGCAATTCGGTGGCATTAGGTACATTTACATTGTTGTGCAACCATCACCACTATCCATTTCCAGAACTTTTTCATCTCAAATAAAACTCTGTACCCATTAAACAATGACTCTCTAATACCCCTTCCCCCAACCCTACTAATCTGCTTTCTGTCTCTATGAATTTGACTGTTGTAGGTACCTAATATAAATGGAATCATATAGTATGTGTCCTTTTAGGTCCAGCTTCACTTAGCATGTTTTCAGGGTTCATCCAGGTTGTAGCATATATCAGTACTTCATTCCTTTTTATAGCTGAGTAATATTTCATCATATCGATATGCCATGTTTTATTTATTCATTCATCTCTTGATAGACATTTAGGTTGTTTTTACCTTTTGCTATTATTAATGCAAATGCTGTAAATGTTCATGTACAACTTTTTAACACTTGTTTTCAGTTCTTTGGGGATTGTACCTAGGAGCTTGTTTGTTTTTAAGCATCCTTTATTAGATTAAGTAAGTTCCCCTTTTATTCCTAGTTTGCTGGACGTTTTATTTGCATGATATTGAATTTCATCAAATACTTTTTGTATCTATTGAGGTCAGTATATGATTCTTCTACTTTTTTGTGTTAATGTGGTAAATTATACTGATTTTTTTGTTTGTTTTGGTTTATTAGTTATATTCCATTGTTTTTCATTTAAATTTTCTTTTATTTTTCACTTTTTTACTTTTCTGTTTACAGTTATATCTCTAGCAAGTGATACTGCTTTTTAAAAAATTGTGAAAGGACAAACAAATTTATCATCTGAACTGTTTTTAAGTGTACAGTTTAGTAGTATTAACTCTATTCACATTGTTGTGCAACAAATCTCTAGAATTTTTCACCTTGTAAAACTGAAACCGTATACTCATTGAATAACAATTCCCCACTTCCCCTGGCCCCTAGCCCTTGGCAACCACAATTCTTTCTGTTTCTATGAATTTGTACTACTTTGGATATGCCCCCAAGTTTTGATGGTCTTATTGTGGTTAGGTAGGAAAATGTTCTTGTAAGAAATACACCGTGAAGTATTTGAGGATGCTGAGACATCGCATTGGCAATTTATTATCAAGTGGTTCCAGAAAAAAGTTATTTGTGCTATTCTTGCAGCTTCTCTCTGAGTTTGAGATAGTCTGAAAATAAGGTTTCAAAAAATATACTGATATTATTTCTTCCTTAAATATTTAGTATATTCACCAGTGAAACCACCATGATCTAAATTTACTTTGCAAGAAAGTTTTTAGTTGTGAATTCAATTTCTCTAATCGATATCAGACTATTTAGATTTTCTCTTTTACCTTCTGTCATTTTGGCAAGTTTATATTTTTCTACGAATTTGCCCTTTCATCTACATTTTCAAATTCATGGGCATAAGATTGTGTATATCTTTTTATTATCTTTTAAACTGTCTAAGGTTTATATTGATGTCCCCTTTACATCCATTAATTGGCTATTTGTGCCTTCTTGTTTGTTTGGTCAATCTCACCAGGGATTTATCAGTTTTATTAGTCTTTTCATGGCACCAACTTTTGGCTATGTTACAGTGTATTTGTTTCTTGTTTCATTAATTTTTGTTCTTTTTTCTACTTTCTTTGGCTTTAGTTTCCTGTTAGTTTTACAACTTCTTGAGATGAATGTTTGAGTCATTGATTTTTAGCCTTCTTTTGTTATGAGTAATGCTGCTATGAGTATTTGTGTACAAGCTTCTGCACGAATATATGTATTCATTTTCCTTGGGTATATATCTAGGATTGAAATTGCTAGGTCATATGGTTAACTTTATGTTTAATTTTTTGCCAAACTGTTTTCCAAAGTGACTGCTCCATTTCACGGTCCCACAAGCGATGTAGGAGGGCTTCAGTTTCTCTACATCCTTACCAAGACCTGTTTTTTTTCCCCCAGCTTTACTGAAGTATAATTGACAAAAATTTTACGCATTTAGGATGTACAACATGATGTTTTAATACACCTATATATTGTGAAATGATTACCACAATTAAGCTAATTAACATCCATCACTTCACAGTGAGTTATCTTTTTGTGGGAGTATGCTGAGAACACTTAGCAATCTTAGCAAATTTCAAGTATATTTATTCATCCTGCATAATTGAAACTTTGCCCGCTTTGACCAACATCTCCACATTTTCCCCATCCCCTAGCCCTTGGCTACTACCATTCTACTGTCTGCTTTTATGAGTTAGACTTTTTTAGATTCCACATGTATGTGAGATCATGCAGTATTTGTCTTTCTGTGTCTTACACACTGTACTTAGCATAATGTCCTCCAGTTTCATTCATGTTGTTGCAAATGGCAAGATTTCTTTCTCTTTAAAGGCTGAATAAAATTCCTTTACATACACCACTTTTTCTTTATCCCTTCATCCATTGACAGACACTTAGGTCATTTTCATATCTTGGCTATTGTGAATAGCAGTAAACACAGGATGACAGATAACTCTTTGAAAAACTGATTTCGTTTCATTTAGATATATACACAGAAATGGGATTACTGGATCATATGGTAGTTCTATTTTAAATTTTTTGAGGACTTCCATACTGTTTTCTATGATGCCTCTATCAATTTACATTCCCATTAACAGTGTACAAGAGTTCCCTTTCCTCCATACGCTTGCTAACACTTGTTATTTTTTGTCATTTTGATAATAGGCCATTCTCACAAGTATGAGGCGATATCTCATTGTAATTTTGATTTGCATTCCCCTGATGATTAGTGATGTTCAGCACCTTTTAATATTCCTATTGGCCATTTGTATGTTGTCCTTGGAAAAAAGTCTGTTTGAGTCCTTTGCCCATTTTAAAATCAGGTGGGTTTTTTTTCTATTGAGTTGTTTGAGTTCCTTACATATTATTTTATATTAACCTCTTATATCCAATATATAGTTTGCAGATATCTTCTCACATTCCATAGATTGTCTTGCCAACACTTGTTATCATTCATCTTTTTGATTACTGCCATTCTAGTAGGTGTGAAATAGTATCTCATTGTGGTTTCAATTTGCGTTTCACCAATGACTAATGATGTTGAGCATCTCTTTTTGTGTGCTACTGGCCATTTTTATGTCTTCTTTGGAGAAATATCTATTGAAATCTTTTGTCCATTTTTAAATTAGGTCTATTTTTTTAATGTGTATATAATCACAATTATCTTAAAACGTGTCTAATAGCTCCAATATCTGGATCTCATGTGTCTTACAACTGTTGTTTTTTTCTCTTAGTTATTGGTTATTTGGTCTTGTCTTCTGATATGCTGGATAATTTTAGATTTAATTTTAGATTTAAATATTGCATGTGAAAACTTCCAGAGATAATTGAAGTTTTGAGTGGTGTTATTTCCCTCCAGAGAGAATTCATTTTTTCCCTCTGCAGGCAGAATCAGATCATCTCAATCTGATCAGAGATTGAATTTATTTGAATCTGGCCTTCAGCCTTTGTGAGGAATGGCCTTTTTTCCAGTTTGTTCTTATTTCTAGGGTCAGGGATTGTAACTAAAAGCTGGATTTTTTCCAAACTCTCTCCTCCTCACTAGGTCTGAACTCCAGTTTTTGTCCTTCTCGCCCTGACAAAACCTCTGCTCAGCTTCTCAGCCTTGAAGCCACCACTTTCAATTCAGCTTCTCTGCAGTTTGGTGTCTCTGCTTCTAAGCCCCAGCTTTCTAATGGGAAAAGCAGCATCCACATGTTGGGCTTACCCTTCTTCTCTGCTCTCTAGGATGTTGGTCTGCAAGTCCTTATGCCTTGAAAGTTCTGCATTGACTTCAAAAACTTTGTTTAAAGACGCATTTTATCTACCTTTTCTAGTTGTTCTCAACGGAAAGTTGGACTGACACAAGCTAACCCACCATCACTGGAAGTAGAAGTCTCAAATATATTTCTTTTTCATATTTTGCCCAAGTTTTGTTAATTCTTCTCAGTGCACGAGTTGGTCATACCCACTTAGTCCACAAGTTGGTCATACCCACTTAGTCCACCCTTGCTAGAAGAACACTTATACATTTTAACTTAAAATGGTTATGTCTGTCTTTATTACTAATGCTTTGACATAGGGTCTGTCCTTTCCTTGGAGTAAGGACCCACTGATTAGACCCTATATTCTTTATAGGGTCTAGTTTCCATTTCCCTAAAGTGGAGAAATAATTTAAAGATAGTTCTAAGCAACCTGATTGCAGATACTTTTTAGTTTTTTATTATTTCCTACCCTGATTGTAAGTATCTCACCATGCTTAATTTGACAACTGTTATTTTTGGCAATTTATTTTTGTCTAATAGAAATAACAATGGTCTTTCTTTTTGTATGTATTTCACAGGTTAATTAAATTATGCATTTAATTAAATGTTTAAATATTTAATTACATGTTTAATAAATTATGTGATTAAATTACATGTTTAATTAAATAATTACAATAAAAATTACAACTGGCATGTACAAGTTTACGAACAAACACGATTAACCCTTGGTAAGCATAGAACTCAACTGGTAGGCGCAGACGATTATCTTACTAGCAGCAAGGGTTTGCCAGACCATAGGCATCAATTAGAATTTTTTATAGAGCAAGGATCCCCAATCTCTGGGTCGCGGACTGGTTCCCAGTCCATAGCCTGTTAGGAACTGGGCCACATAGCAGGAGGTGAACAGCAGAAGGAGTGAAGTTTCATATGTATTTGCAGCCACTCTCCAGCGCTAGCATCACCACCTAAGCTCCACCTCACATCAGCAGGCATTAGATTCTCATAGGAGCACTGGTCCCTGGTGCCAAAAAGGTTGGGGACCGCTGCTATAGAGGGAATGGAAAGTGCGAGTTAGCATGTTGAGTGATATGGATGTTGTATAAGAGACCTGGCAGAGGTCTGTGAGGCTGGGACAGTAGCAGCACAAAGAAGTGGAGAAAGATCTATTGGCGATGTACAATTCTTAAAACAATGCCTGATGCATAGTAAACACTAAGGTTAAGCTAGTAATATTATCATGATTATTCTCATCATCATTATCTGGGATGTCTAGAAAAAAGAAGGATATCAGATCTGTCTCCTGTGCTCCTAACTCAGCCACTGTTCCCAGCCGAAACTCTCCTAAAAAGAGCAGTGTGTGATCAGCTGTGATACATCCACACAATGGAGTACTAGCAATAAAATAGAATGAGATATAGGTACACACAGCAACTTGGATGATTCTCAGGGGCATTATGCTGAGTGAAATGAAAGAAGGTTGTCTCAAAAGGCTGCGTACTGTATGATCATTTATATGACAGTTTATCAGAGGCAAAACCATAGTGATGGAGAACAGATCAGCGGCTGCCAGGGATTAGAGGTCGGGGGAGGTATGACTACAGTGGGAGAGCACAGCACGAAGGATGTTTTTGGGGGTGACCGAACTGTTGTGCATCCTGATTTTGGTGGTGGTTATTCAAATCTATACATGGATTAACATTCATAGAACTGTAAAACAAAAACAATCAAATTTACTATATGTTAATTAAAAAATTAAAACTAAAACTTCAAGAAATAAAGAGCATTGTGGAGAGCATCCTAGTATATAAGGATGTAAGCTGGCCTGGCCCCAAGTGCTGCCTGTCTGGCCCTTCTCTTGGGGCAGAGTATGTACACCTAGCTCTCATCCTCTTCCTGGGCCATCGTCACTCACTGACATTTCTCTTCCTTGCGTTAGATTGGAGCTGGAGGGAGCATCACTGGGCTGAAGTTTAACCCTCTCAATACCAACCAGTTTTTCACCTCCTCAATGGAGGGAATGACTAGGCTACAAGACTTTAAAGGCAACACTCTCCAAGTTTTTGCCAGCTACAGCATCTGCAAGTGAGTAGTTTAACTAGTAGGGAAAAGGGCTTCTAGGCTCTTGGTATAGTTCTGGGGAGAGCATCCAGATCCCATTTCTTTTACCCAAACCTACGATGAAAGGAAAGGTATTAGCCATTTTCCAATTTTCCCCCTCTTCTCAAACTCTTCAGCTGTTCTTACTCTGGGCCAGGTGGGTTACTGCTTTGGGGAGGAGTTCTGGAGCCTCAGCTTACCTGTAAGTCATTCCTATATTAGATGAGACCTTGATTCTCACTAGACAAGTCAACATGATGTTGGCCCAGAAAGCCACTTAAAGCTAAGAGCAGGAACTAAGAACTTAAGATTTCATTTTCTACATTTACTGGGGTATGATGACCTGACCAGTTCCATGATGGAAGCGTAAATTGATAGAATCATGTCCATAAAGAACTTTGGACACCCCAAGAGCAAGTGGCTGCAAAACTAAAAAACGCTTGTCACTTCAATTTTTAGTCAGAGACATGAACTTGCTCCCTAAGGAATTCAGGGTGTGGGGGTCTAACTAGCACTGTTATCCCGGGCTGCCCCACGAGGGTAAGAATACACGAGCAGTCAGGACAGGTGATGGCGTAGACTCAGCTCGAGGTTTCTCTTCCACAAGAAACCCTCTGAAATTTATAGGGGATGCAAAAAGCAGAGTAGCAATGATTTGAATGTATGAGAGAAAAAACGTGAATCTGAGCTGTCCAGGCTGGGTATCGAGATCCCTGAAGCATTCCTGCTCCCCATCCCCTTAGTCCTCAAGGAGTCTGAGGGACAAAAATGCAAGACAACTTCTGAATTGTGTGTGCTTTCTTCTCTAAATGCTCAGAAGGGGGCAGAAGTTCCTTTCTAGCCAGCTCTGAGAAACAGCTGAGCAGTCCCTGTTTGGTTTGTCACCTTTAGCCCAACAGGTGGAGAGTGAAGGGGGAGAGCTATAAAGGAGTCTTCCTGAGAACCCAGGGCTATAGGGGCCAAGCTAGCCCAGGGACTTGCCTTATGCCTCTGAGGTTTGGCTGCTTCAGGGACTCTTGTACTAGCTGAGGAACCTGGGCCCAGCAGTAACTGGACACATTTATAAGCCTCTTAACGCCCATACCCTCTGTCTGGACAGCAGACAAGTCTGAGTATTCTTTACTGGGAGTCCATTCATTCAATACATATTTATTGAATGTCTACTATGCGTCAGACACTGGAGCTACAGCAGTGAATAAATGGACCTTGCCTCTGTCCCCAAGAATCTTACAGCACAGTCTCTCCCCCCAGCTTCTGGTTTTGCAGCCTGGATGTGTCTGCCAAAAGCCGAGTGGTGGTCACAGGAGACAATGTAGGGAACGTGATCCTGCTGAACATGGACGGCAAGGAGGTGTGTTCTCGGGAGCTCGGGTCCTCCCTCTCCTTCCCTTATCCCCAGCCTCCGTTCTCTGCCTCCACCTGAACCGAGCTCTTCTCTGCAGCTTTGGAATCTGAGAATGCACAAAAAGAAAGTGACCCATTTGGCCCTGAACCCATGCTGTGATTGGTTCCTGGCCACAGCCTCTGTAGATCAAACAGTGAAAATCTGGGACCTGCGCCAGGTTAAAGGGAAATCCAGCTTCCTCTACTCACTGCCACACAGGCATCCTGTCAACGCAGGTGTGATATACCAGACCTCATCCTTCTTGCAGACTCTGCCCACCCCACCGCTTCTGGAGTTTTCTCTCAAAGTTTAGGAGCTTCTGGGTCAAACTTTTATCCTCCATAGCAGCCAAACTGATGTCTGGGAACCTTTCTGACTCTAGCTGCCCTCAATAGCTGCTGAGTTTCTAGGATGTTTTTGTTCACAGCCCAGATTCACCTCTTCCCTTCCACCCCTGTCTAGAAAGGAGTGGGAGGGAGGGTGCTCCCGCAAGAGCAATCCTGTGAAGGCCAGAACAGGGGGCCTGTGGTTCCTTCAGCTCAGGGGCTTTTCACTTGATAGCTCATTTCAGTCCTGATGGAGCCCAGCTGCTGACCACTGACCAGAACAGTGAGATCCGGGTTTACTCTGCCTCCCAGTGGGACTGCCCCCCGAGCCTGATCCCGCACCCTCACCGCCACTTCCAGCACCTGACGCCCATCAAGGTAAGTAAAGAGCCATGATCATGGGGACAGATCGAGCCTGCCCATGGTGGGGAGAGGGTAGGTACAGACAGAAGCCGTTAATCCCAGATCTCTTCTTGCCCTGATATAAAGTGGTCTCCTATTCCCTGGCTTGTTCTGCTTCTTTTGTCTCACTTCTGCAATCCCATTTTGCTGAGTTTTGTCTTTATTTTTTATTTTTATTATGGTGACATTGGTTAACGAAGTTTTGTCTTTCTGATAAGCTATTTTCCAGCCCTAATTTCCTTACCGTGGGCAGTTTCTAAGATCCTTACCCTCTGTTCTGCCCTGTCAGTTACTCTGTATGTGGTTCATCCATAAGCTAACCTCAGCCTTTCTTTTTTTAATAGGTTTTTTATTTTTTAATTACAGTTGGCATACGACGTTATATTAGTTTCAGGTGCATAACACAGTGATTAGAGATTTATATAACTTACAAAGTGATCACCCTGACAAATCTAGTACACATCTGAAACCATAGTTATTACAATATTGTTTATATTTCTTATGGTATACTTTACATCCCCATAACTATTTGTAACTACCAATTTGTACTTCTTAATCCTGTCCACTTTTTCACCCCCGCCCCCGACCCACCTCCCATCTGCTAACCATCAAAATGTTCTCTGTATCTGAGGTTTTTTTTTGTTCTTTAGTTTCCATATGTAAGTAAAATCACATGGCATTTGTCTTTCTTTGTCCAACCTACTCCACTCAGCACAGGACCCTCCAGGTCCATTCATGTTGTTGCAGATGGCAAGATTTCATTGTTTTTAGGGCTGTAACCTCATCCTTCTTGTTAACAGCCTCTCTAGCTTCAGTCTCCAAGGCTTACAATCTTTGAATCCTGTGATTCCTTCCTGCGCACGCCCTCCTAAGCAGTGTGAACTCTGCCAGTTCTTCCACTCTATATTCTTTTCTAGAACCACAGCCCCTCTTCAGACCTCCACGTTTCATGCCTGTACTTCTTTGGCCAGTATAGCACATTGGTGGGGGCACCAGCTTCAGGCAGGCAGACCTCAACCCACTGTTAGAATCTTGGGCAAATTACTTCAAGTTCGGATCTCAGTTTCCTCATCTATAAAAAGGGAATAATAGTATCTAACTGACGGTTGTTGTCAGGCTGAATCAGTGTACTCAAAGCCCATGGCATGGCACCATGCCTGGTGCCTGGTGGGTACTTAGTAAAATGGTGATGATTTAGTATTAGAGTGATCCCCACATACCTCTAATCAAATCCAAGCTCTTACTAGCAAGGACCTTTACCATTTGTGTTTCCACGGATCCATCTGTTCTCATCTCTCACTTCATACCCAGCCAAGCCAACTTACAGCTTCCCAGGTGACTGGTTTGTGACTTACTTCCAAGCCATTGCATGTACAGTCTTCCTTGTTAAGTTTCTTATAAAAATCCCATCCAATCTGTCATTCCAGTAACAATCAGATTTGTTTTGAGTGGGATAATCTGGAGAACACAGGTTTCCTCCCCTTTTCAGCCACTAGCCATTTTCTACTCAACTCTCCATCATTCACACTGATGGAATTGATAATAGTGGGGTAACTTGAGAACTTATGTCCTATTTGGCTTTGGTTACCAGTGGTCTTTTGCTTTGTTGTAGGCTACCTCTTTGGTTAATGTCTAGGTCAGTCTGACATTAAAACATTTATCAGTTGGTATGACCTCAGGAAATTCAAGAGAGAGAAGGCCAGAAGGTATCTTAAGGGCCAGGGAGGCCAGCTAAGGATTTAAAATTTGCAATGGTAGATGTACGTGCAATTGAAAACCATTCTTGTAGTTTCAATGTAGATTTCATCTTTATGATTAAATTGTTGGCAGCTGTATTAACAATCAATAGAGGCAAAGAATACTTTTGATGTGCCTCTTGATAGTGTTCTGCATTTACTTTTTGTGACCAGTTTCTCCATCTCCTAGGCAGCCTGGCATCCTCGGTACAACTTCATTGTTGTGGGCCGATACCCAGATCCTAATTTCAAAAGTTGTACCCCCTATGAATTAAGGACAATCGATGTATTTGATGGAAGCTCAGGGAAGTTGATGCATCAGCTCTATGACCCAGAATCTTCTGGAATCATTTCGGTGAGGCTTGGGCCCTCAAATGGTGGGAGGAAGCAGGGATTCAACCTACCTTATTGACCAAAAATTATCAGAAATTAGTCCTCCTGTGCCCTTTGCACAATACCTTCACCCCCTCTTCATACTTATCCTCTTGTCTTTGCAGCTCAATGAGTTCAATCCTATGGGAGACACGCTGGCTTCTTTGATGGGTGAGTGAAGTAGGTTGTATCTCAGACTGACTAAGCCCAACCTTACTCCCCAAGGTTTAGTGGAGGCTAACCTCACTAGCCCTGCCACATTCACTCCACGACATCAGTCAATAAAGAAGATAACCAGGAGCAGTGGCCTCTTAGCCTAGCTAGGCTCTCCACCCCCTCTTGCTTTGTCTTAGTCATGGCAATGGCTGGCTGCTGTCCAGTTTCTTGGTATTTCCTTCCCAAGTTCTAGGTTCCCTAGGCCAGCCTTAAGCTCTGAGACTGATAATGGAAAATAAGAGTCAGACTGGTCTCACTCCTCCTAGGTTATCACATTCTCATTTGGAGCCAAGAGGAAGCTGGGATGCAGAAATGAGACATTAAAGAAGGTATGGATCAAGCCAGGGCTTGGAGCCACATGAGAACAAGTCCTGCGAGAAGAGGTGGCTATGTGTTAAAGGGCCAAAGGTATTCAAGTCTTAGGATTGGAGCAGGGATGCTGTGGCATGGAATACTGTAGGGCTGAGACACTGGCATGTTATTGCTCTGGACTTAGCTCTGGAAACTTCTCCAGAGTTGGTGACTCAGCTGCCCCAAGGGTACCTGCTTGTATCTAGCCCGAAGCCAAGCTTCTCCTGGAGTCAAGGAACTTTTCTTCTCCCTGACATGTGACGGCAGAGTGATCAGGTGGTGGTTTTGATATGTGTTCACTATTGACATGGCCAATAAAATCATACCCAACTGAGCTTCTGCGTGGACCTTTCAGGACTGACCTGGTCAGAGGGCTCCTTGGGTCCCCAAAATGAAGAAAAGGCACAGAAACAGCGTAAGAGTCTAAAACTTTCATTTTCTCAAGCTGCCTCAGCCCTATTCTGGGCCACAGTCAATGGTTATGCAGCTCACAACCTGCATTTACCTCACATCCCTTAAGACCCCAGGCCAGCTGAGAGGGATAGTAGTTTCATGACTCTGTACCACAATTTACTCTCCTCCCACCTCCCCCAACTCCCACCCAGGTACAAATGCCCTTCCAACCTGCTCAGGATGCAGGGTGACCAGGATGCCTGAAGCATTATGTCTGACTCTAATGGTGGCTTCAGCTAGACAAAGGAAAATTTGATTGGCTGACTGTTGGGTAATCTAGTTCCTTGGTGGCCGTTGTTTGTACCCCCAATGTTGTGCAATTTTTCCCACTAAAATAAGCACTGAAAGGTAAAACTGTACCCTCTGAGCCATTTGCCAAAGATTCCAGGCTCCAAGGGAGAGAGCAGGACTTGATGGAGGGGTGAGGGTGGGGAGCCCAAGGCAGATCAAGCACCAACTCCTTCAGTTATTTTAATCCTAGGTCTGGAGCAAACTTGAATTCCTTTTCTACATTTCAGGTCCTTAGGGAGCATGGAGAAGGCAAATCTTGTTTGGAGAGAGCCAGTGTCCAACACAGTACTTGGTAAACATCAGACACGTGAATATTGAGTGACAGGTGCCATGGGCCAAGCCAAGCCCGACTTGTTCATCTACGCTGGGGTAAAATCAGAGGGAGGCCCAACTCAGGGGCTCCTGTCCATAGGCTGGGAGCAGCAACAGTCAGGAGTAAGGGCCAAGCCCACCTCCCCTAGGAGGCAGAGGGAAGGGGGCTGAGTGGTTGTCAGGCGTGATCCTCCCCATCTGCAACGTGGCGGTAGCCAGGAGGCTGGGCCTGCATCCGGAAGAGGACGGTGAGTAGTAGCACTATGAGAAGGAAGAGGATGGAGCCACATACAGCCAAGGCCACGATCACCTCTGGGCATGGGGATGGGAAGAAAAAGGGCAGGTCAGCGTTCATTCAACCAATATTTGAGTGCCTACCATATGCTAGGTGCTTTTCTTACACTGGGGATATCCATGGTTAGTGACAAATGCCATAAAGCAAAGCAAGGTAAGGGGAGAAGGATGGAGGGGTAGGTCAGTCAGGGAAGGCATCACTGAGGATAATGTGAACAAAGACCTGGAGTCACTTAGTGAGACATACAAAGATCTCAGAGGAGAGTGTCCGGTGGCAGGGGTGGGGGTGGGGAGTCGACAGGAAAGAAGTGCAAAAGGCTGATGTGGGAATAGATTGGCATGTGCAAGGATCATCGAGAAAGTATCGCTAGAGCAAAGTAAGTGGTGGCAAGTAAAAGATGAGAGTGGAGGACCAGGCCGACTGGGGCCTGGAAGGCCATGGTGAAGAACTTAGATTTTATCCCAAATGTGATGGGAAACCACTGGAAGATTCTGAGAAGGGTAGTGATGTGAAATGATTTACGTTTTTAAGAAATTAACTCTGCCGTGCTGAGAGACTGGTAGAAACAAGAGAATCAGAAAGAACATTAGGAAGCTTATCAGTAGTTCAGGCAAGAGATGATGGTAGATTAGACTAATGAGCAAGAGCATATATTTTAAAGGTTGAGATGATAGCATCTGCTAGTGGATTGGTTGTGGGGTCTAAGAGAGTACTCAAGATAACTCCTAGGATTATACCATGCAACTAGGTGACTAACATGGCATTTACTAAGATGGGAAAGCCCAGAGGAAGAACAGATTTGGTTTCAGACATCAACTTTGAGATCTCACATCCATATAGAGACCTCAAGTCGGGAGCTGGCTAGATATGTTAGTCTAGCTCAGAGAAGAGATCATGTATCTGTGAGTCATAAAAAGACCAAACTTAGCATAGAGATGGTATGTAAAGCCATGAGGTTGTATGAAATCACCTTGGGAGTGGGCATAGATGGGGAAAGGGCCAGGATGAGCCCTGGGCCACCCACTGTTTAGTAAGGAGAAGCCAGTAAGGAAGCTGCCTATAACGAAAACCAGAGAAGTCAAGAATTTAAGGAGGAAGTGACTGATTTTATGTAATGCTGCTGAAAGATGAGAGACGCTGACTAAGAATTGGTCACCGACTTTGGGAAGAGAAAGTCATTGGTCCTAACAAAAGTGGCTTCAGTGGAGTAGAAGGCGACATACAACAGAGAATGGACAGTGAGGAAGCAAAGCCAGAGTCTAGGATTGCATTCTAACAAGGAACAGAGAAACAGAGTGGTAGATGGGGGCCTGAGAGGTTTTTGTTGGGCTTTTGAGATGGGGCTGACCCAACAGAGAGGAAACACTGACATCAGAGGTCCTGCGGAGGTGAGAAGAGATGGGCCCAGAGTATAAATGGAGAGGTCGGCCTTAAGTAGCTGCTTGTACCAGCAAGTAAGTTGGAAGATCTAGTGGTGAGAGGATGGGACAATTCTCTCCTGATTGCTTTTATTTTCTCAGTGTTATAAGAAGTGAGGGCATCACCTGAGCACGAGGAGTAAGGAGAAGGTGAAAAATGGCCTCAGGGTGGGGAAGTGAACCCTCACGGGAAATAGAAAAGATGGCTGGAAGTGCGACAGCTCTCTTGAGACCTGTGGATATGAATTTAAAGTTGTTCTGGGACACGACTAGCACAGGCAAGCAGCAGCTCACCTGTGTCTGCAGGACCACTTGCCAGTTGGCATTCCTGCTGCCAGTCTTTGGGTACGACAGGCTCTGTGAGGCGAAGGAAGTCTTGCAGTGGGCAGCGGTGAGAGCAGCCAGGCAGGCTGAGCGGCCAGGGGGCCTTGTTACTCTCATTCCGAAAGTACATCTCCACTGAGAAATTCCTGAGAGTTGATAGGAGACAAGATGGAAGCTGGTCACCAGGCCTTTAATGGAGTCCTTGGACTGCCCGCAGCCACCACGCAAGTGCCCCTTCAGGGGGCAGACTGGTAGCTCCACTCACCCATTATCTTCCTGGTACAGTTCAAATATGTGGCAGGAGGCATAGGGGGCTTGTTCACCATTGTAGACATACAGTGCCATTTGCAAAGCAACCAGGGTGGTGTCGTGCTGTAAGGGACAGGATCTCCCCATTAGCACTGCTCTCCTGCACCCCCCAAGCACTGAATAGAGAAGAAATCCAGCTCTTTGCTTGACGTTAGCATGCTGGAGAGTATGAGAGCTTACCGCAGAGTAAACCAGCAGCTTAGGGAGTTGGGAGGAGGTTGCCATCAGGGTCAGGTTTGTCCGTATCTGAGCCAGCAGGACTCCTGAAAGAGAAAAGTCCCCAGTGTCAGTGGCTGCAGCCATCACTGTCCTCTGATCAAACCTATCTGTGGTCCTTTCACTCTCTGCTAGTCCTGGGTGTGATCACCAGCACAGAGAACTCTTTAGGTACTTGTAGGAACTATATATAGCACGCCATGCTCTTTAAACAGCTTTCAGATTTACAGAGAAGCAAGATAAAACAAGTTGTTTATACTTCAACACAGATGTAGAAACCTGTCCATTTATAAATGAGCTACGAGTCCTTGCCCATGTTTGAAGAATTCTTCCAATTTGGAAAAATATAAACTTCACATTGCTTCAGAATGCACAGATGGTTGGTGGCTCCAGGCCAGGGGAGCTCTGCCATATGCAGGCTCTGAAAACCACTGAGATGTCAAAAAGGTTTGACAGCTGGCACTCCCTTGGGTGCTCAAATCAGGAACTGGCATGCATATTACTCAGCCTTTCAAAGTGGCCCCCAGTGGTTGTCTGGAGGTAGGCATTCATTTAAGGGGGAAGGGTCTTCTGACATGGGTGAAACTTAAGAATATGATTGGCAGAAAAGAAGCATGCAAACCTGATTTTGGTCATTCATACAGTGACAAACATGCTAAGCATTTGGAGAAGTGGGGAGACTTTGATGACTGACCTGATGACTAAGGCGGGGTCTGGTTTTGAAAAAGCAGAGAATTTCAGATGGAAAAGTGATAAGCCCCCAATAGCAGATTTTTAATGCTGTAGGGTCCTGAGGAGGGGAGTGACATGCTGCTCTTGTCACTCACCCCCCTGAAGCCGGGCCTTCTCTGCCTGCTCGTAGATCCCGAAGAGGAAGCGGAAGCTGAAGTCCTTTAGCCGGCTCAGACGCTGCATGGTTTGGGATGAGGCCCAGGGCGGCAGGACCAGCCCGTGTGTTTTCTGCATATCGCAGTGGGCAGGTTAGCTTTCCAGGCCTAGGCCAGAGTCTCTCCCAGGGCATCTCTGTTCCCCAGTGACAAGGTGCCTGTGTGTGTGTGTGTGTGTGTGTGTGTGAAGGGAGGGAGAGGAGAGGAGAGCTGAGGCAGAGGGACTGTAACCAGGAGACAAGGTGGACAGTGTTAAGGCTGCAGGGCACAGGAAAGGAGGCTCAGGCACAAAAGCATGACTCAGCAGAATGGAGTCAGATACCACCAGTACTCTGGGTGGAGAGGGATAGAAACTGCTGACCATTAATAAACCATTTCCCACTCTGGGGTTCTTTTTCACCGCTGAGGGAATTTCCTTGTTTCATAAGAAGCAGACGACTTGCCTGGACCTCCCCAGTGGGAATGGTAGCCAGGCACTGTATTCTACTTGTCCTGGTCACCTGGGCCTGCTGAATGTGAGAACAGTTACACTGGGGACCCTAAGCAGGCTCACCTCACAGAAGAGTGTGTCGTAGACATTCCAGACGGTCTCCAACGTCAAGTCCGTTAGCCCTGTCTCATTGGCCACCATATCCAGAAATTGCTATGAAAAATGGATCAGGGGATCAGTCCTGCCCTGGGAGAAAGGACAGTGTGATGACCCTCCACCTCAGCCCCACTCACTGCATTCTGAATACTCTCATTCTGATACTCTGGGGTCTGCCGGGTCTCGTTCTGCAGCTGCTCGTAACGGGGACATGGACCCAATGGGAACTTCAGCAGCTGCAGACCAAAAGTGGGAAGCAGAGGCAGAGAAGGAGTCGGTGATCAGCAGGCCCATGGCCAGAGCTGTCCCTCTCAGTGCCTTCAGGGAAGGGCTGGCCAGTCTTACCCTGTCCTCGGTGATGGGCACAGTGTGGACAGGGATAGGCTGCCAAGAGATGTTTGGGTTGAAGCGCTGCACCCCACTGGGAGGGAAGAGTCCAGCCAGGTTGGCCTCAGCACTCATGAGAGTACGGTCAAAGTCTGTGCTTCGCACATAAACCTGCAGATATGATAATATGAGTCTCACCTGTGGGTGTGGAGTTGGGGGCCTTAGGGGAGAACCTGTTCTTGATGGTTACCCAGCAAACTGTAATCCCACCATGCATCTGGCCCTTGCACCCTCTCTGGCCCTCCCCATCTCTCTTCCCAGCAAAGGATCAAACACTCAACTGGGGACTAGCTGTCACACTCAGAATGGCTCCTATAGGAATGGCTCCATTTCAAATGCCCCTCCCAGGCCAAAGTGCTTAGTCAGAAGGCTGGGGTCTGTCTGTCTAGTTTATAACACCTGTCTCCCTATCTAGGCCAGGATCTTTGAAGACAAAAACTATCTCAATGTACACCCCCTTTTATAAACTGGCTTAGAAACCAAAGAGAGGAAATAAGATAAGGAACAGAGATAATTGCTTATAGAAAAGGGAGGAGGAAGCTGTAGGAAAGGGCAAGATCAGGATAGAGCTGGCCCTCAAGGGAACAATAACAACATCTAGAGACTCTTGAGACAGCTATGGCTGAGTGGTAACCAGAGGAACAGCTATCCCCATCCTTGGGGTGGGTAGAGGGCCTCAAGGAGCCAGTACACTTGCCAGTCTTCCCTGACATGCCCTCTCTATGTATGTCTTCCCTGCTACCTTTATTTCTTGGCCCTGTGTGATTTATCATCTACATTCTGAGCTCCACAAAGTGGTCACTACATTCTGAGCTCCACAAAGAGGTCAAATGCAAAGTGTTCGCATAGTGCTCGGCCCATAGTAGAGACTCGATAAGTGTCTCGGATGGAAAGCCTGAGTTATTTCAGTCAGAAACTACTCCGCCAGACCCTCCTTAAGTATGAACTTGGACGCTTGATAAGTTTTGCTTCTCCTCAGGTAAGCATGGCAACTCAGCCTTTAGCGTTTATTTTAGACAGCCCTGGGATGTCTTGTCCTGTAGTGTAAACAAAACTGCATGGAGGGAGGCCAAAGTGCCCAGCCTCACCCTTAGGCTCCCCGAGGACCAAGGGTGAGGACGGCAGATCGCATTCCCCTTGCCTCTTGAGCTCCCAGCCTTACCTCTTGACGGTGGTAAGAGGTGTTGAGAAAGCCATGGTAGCGCTGCCGCAGAGCCTGGCCCAGCTCCCAGTGCTGTAGCATCCCCTCCTATGGGCAAACCAAAGGGTTAAGAGGGTCCAGGGGAAAGGATGGCTTGCAAGTCCCACAAGGCTAAGGCACTGCTGCTTTCCAAGTTTATTCCTGGCGGGAAGTAGGAGTGGGTCAATTTGATACCAGTAGTCAATACGTAGCCAATTGTGGGTGGCATTGTCTTGGGCACAGGAAGGTAAGCTTAAGAAATCTGATCAAAGTCAGCACCTATGTGAGACGTGGCAGTTTGGTGGGGACCCAAGTTCTGTAGCTTGCTGTAGAGATTACTCATTCTACAGCTCAAGCTGAGGGAGGAGTGACTTCTGACCCACCTTGGTTAGCTGACCAAACCCCTGGGGCCATTCATCTTCCTGATAGGGGTCCTTGGGATATGTCTTAACTGGTGACCGGTCTCCATGTCGATACAGCTGAGGAAAGAAAATGATTTGCCTAAGGGTCAGAAGGGTCTCCTTGATGGAGACACAGAGCCCACTTCTGCCCCATGTTGGGGAGGGCTTAATTCTACTCACTGCAAAAGACCCCAACTCAGAAGTTGGTAACTTCCTTCAGGTTCCAGAATTCATTGGCTAAGCAATGACACCGGAGACCGTAAACAAAGCCAAAGGTACAGATGGTTAAGGAAAAGAGTAAAACAATGTCAATGGTGGGGAGAACTGGAAAAAAGATCACCGAGTTTCTGTAGGGGTGAGTCTCTTAACCATTCAACTATATCCCTGTTCCAGGGCAGACTCATCCGACTTAGCCCTTGATATAGAACTTCTTACCCGCTACTCCCCCGCCAAAAAAATAAAAAAAATCCTGGGCTCCGTATCCATTCCGAACCCGGGCCCCCAACCCCGCAGGTCAGTCGTTTCCGAAACCAGTTTCTTCTCCAGACCTCCAACCCTAGCATAAGCACCGCCCCTCCCTCTACCAGCAAGCCCGTGCCCTTCTAATTCGAGTGAGCCTTTTGGCGACCTCATCTCTCATTACCAAGGTAACGAAGCGCAGACTCCGGGCCTGGGTGGGTGTCATCACCATTAGGTTTATGCCAAGAATCAGCTGGAGAAGAGCCGCCCGGATCCAGCCAAACTGCCCGCCCGCCATCACCGTTATAGTCTATGCAGCAAAGAGTCTGGAACCCGTTGGACAGCACCTGCAGCAGCCACCCGGACGCACCCTTAAGGACACACGCCGGAAGTGCGCTTGCCGCCATCTTGCTAAAGGAAGGGAAGGGACGGTGCAAGGAGGAGGAATCTAGGAGGAACTGCTAGGAAACTCGTGATCTGGCCTTGGCGGATGATTGTAGGAATGTAGCGCGACTTCACGCGTCAGAAAAGGCTTGAAGACTTTGTCTTGGTAAAGAGAGCACTGAGCTCGGGTTTGCCTCTGGCAGCGGAGACGCCGTACCAAGGTGGCGCTTGCACAGGGCCGGACTGTGGCCGGAAGAGCGAGCGCCCCCGCGGGCCCGGGTGCTGCCGGGCTGACCCCAGAGCCAGAGCGGGTGCAGAATTGGGGCGAGGGCTGGTATAGGGCGCCTCTCTCCACAGCCCTGCCTTCGAGTGGAATTTGAAACTTGGCTCTGGTTCTTTTCCCAGGAAGAGGTCTTGTTTGCGGTGCAGGGCACAGCGTGTAAACAGCCCTTTGGACTCCCTATGTCCTTCAGGTTGGTCCCAGTTTAGCATACTGCTCATGCGCTGAGCAAGGCTTCAGTTCTCTCACTTTCCCTTCCAGTCCTTTCCCTATCCTCCCACCCATCCATTTCCAGGTTTACTTAATTAGAATCAGGATGTCATGCCTCTTCCCAAAGGAGTTGAGTTTGCACAGTATGTTCGAATTTTGCAAAACCAAAGTAGTGAATCCCTAAGAGGAATTTCAGACCAGAAGGGAGTTATATAAGAGTAAGGGGAATAAAACTTATCAAGTGGGAGTAGATGGTGTTTCCCAGAATCAGAGACCCTCTTGGCATTGGCCATGAGGGTCCAGGTGCAGCCAATTTGGTCTCAAAGCTTTGTGACTGATCTTGGAGTGACTCACAAATCTAGGAGGTCAGATCATAGGTCATTGGGATGCTTTGAGTCAATCTAGAAGCAAATCACCTCAGATCATCACAAAAATAAAACCTGATCAGAACTATATGGGAAAAAGCAGGGTCATTATCTTGCCCTAGGTCTACAGGTGCAGTTTTATATATATATATATATCTCAGGATCTAAACTTTGCTGCCAGAGTTGTTATGGAGTAGTGAATAGAGTGTGAAAGCTGTAGTTGGGCAGATAGATGGATATATGGGCCTACCCCAGACCAAATAGATCAGAATCTCTGAAAATGAGGCCAGGTTTGGGAACCACTGCTCTACCCTGCATTGGCAGAAGCGAACCTACATCCAGTGAGTTAACCATTTTTACCATCTGGGGAGGCAGTTTTGTGTAATGGGATGAGGAAGGTAATTTTTTTGCTTGAATTTGAGCTTTTGAGTCAGCTATACCTGTATCCAAATTTGATATTTGCCCTGTTGCTAGTAACTATCTTCTAGGCTAATCACAAAGATAAATAATACATGCAGGACCTAAATAAGTTACTTTTCTTTCCTGTTTTCTCTATCATCTCTGAATTCATTGGTCTGCGAAGCAGGAATTTCTGGGTTCTCAATCTTGTGACCGGAAAGAAGTCATTTGAGGGGGCCTGCAAGATGCTCCCACACTCTGTACTTTTCCAAAATAGGGAGAGAGCAAGAAGCAGTTGCCCCGGTCCATCCTTGCAAACTGTACCTTCTGGCCTGCTTCATGGGAATTTGAGTGCTTTTGAAAGAGTTATTCAGTAGTGCATACGATCATGGGCTTGTGAATGCTCCTATTTTTGCCTCAAGGTTCCTCTTGCTGCCATGAGAAGCCTTCAGAGGTTCCAGGGCTCAGAAATATGATTTGGAAGATTGCCGAAGGTGTTTCCAGGCATAGTGTCTCCTCTAGGATCCAGGAAACATAGGAAAGACCCCATGGGACTGGGAGGCTTTGCACCTAACATCTCTGGGCTAGCAAGACTATGCTGTGGGGTGGAGCTGGAAAAGTGGGACATATGATTTCAGCTGCCAATCGCCTTATTACTTGCCCTGCCTTGGGGAAGAAGTCCAGTGGTTATGATGCAGGACAGGGCAGATTTTCCTGAGTAAGTGGAGCTCAAGCCCTGTACCGAGAGTTCTTGGCCGAGCACAAGAAAGAATTCAAGCACACACCAGAGTTAGAGTCAAAAGGAAAGTTTACTAGAGAAAGAGTAATGCTTCATAAACAGCGCAGTCTCCTCTCAGAGGCAGAGAGTGAGAGAGGCTGGGAGAGACTCAGGGACAGAGCGGGGTGGGGGGACAGAGTAAAGACACCGAGAGGACTGAGAAAAAGACTGAGAGGGACCCAGAGTATTCAGGGAATGACATTCTTCCTTTCTGTGAATTGCAGTTTAAAGATTTCGTTTACCCATTTTCCTTTGATGGTATAGACATACAGTGAGAAAGGATAAAAGTATGCAGTGTGAAAGGCCTGCTGGCAATTCCCAGCCTTTGATCCATAGGTTCCCCATGCTTTTAGCCATAGAGAATGAATGATTTTATTTGGCGTAGGACACCACTTAAGGACTCTTTTTCTGTTTCCCCTTCACCGGTCTGGGTAAATGGTTTGTTAGCAATCCCAGCAGAAATCTTTGTTCTGCAGGTTTCCTCCTGGTATGGATGTAGGGCTGATCAGTGTATTGCAGTCTCTGAATATGGCTTGATTTAACATTTAAAATGTTTTCCTGCCTCCTCCCTACATTTGTCAGTCTCCAGAAACTCTGTGGAGATATTGCCAACAGGTTTTGGTCATCTCCCGTTTTTCTTTCCCTTCTCCTCTTGGGCGGGGATCGCTTCTGAACTCCTGGAACCTGAAGGGATAGCTCTGGCAGTAATGTTTCCTCCACCTATACTTGAGGCAAGGCTGAGGCCGACTCCCTGGCTTGGGGGAGGTGGCATCCTATGCTGTTTATTCAACAGCTGCTCTAGCCTGAGTCAGAGGGCTCCAGATGGGGCTTGTGTGTGGTCCCGGGCTGTGGGGAGACCAGGGAGTTAAGTGGGTGAGAGAAGCTTTTCCTAACTCCCAGAAGATAAGTCATTAGGCCCAGACCAATGCTATCCTAAGTTCCTTGTAAGCAGGGGTTTCAGTGACATCTCTGACTATGTTCCTATGCTGGAGCTTCTGAGAAAGGGGAATGGCAGAGGAGGGAGCTGGATCAATGATGTGGGTGCTGAGACAGAACAGGTCCAGTTTCTCAGGGCCTTGAGTCCTGGTTTCTACTTTCCCAGGACAGCTGGAGCCTTTTGAAAATTGGGGAAGGAACATATGCAAAAGGAATGGAGAGCCTTGTGTTCATGACTCAGAGATGAGGGTGGGAGCCTTGTTGAGAGGATGACCTTGTGACGAGAGGGAACAAGTAAAAGCTGGAGGCAGAACTTTGAGATGGGGGGTGTCAGAGGGGCTTTTCTGAAATGTGAAAATGAGTACATGGGCAGATTTTGCAACACCACCCAGCCTGCTGTCTGCTCAAGTCTGCTCCCCAACCCCCACCTGTTCCCCCTGCCCCGCCCTGCGCTTCCTCCCATCTTTCACCAAGCTTCTGTTTTATTTCTGCTTTTCCCATCCTTATCCCATCCTGCTTCCCCGCACCCCCTGTCCACTCTTTCCCTGTTCCCTCTGCCCTCTTCCCTGGTTCCCTGTTCATTTCTGTTTCAGTCCCTCTGGCTGCCTGCCCTGGCCCCCTGTCCTATGTTTTAATGTGGGGCCCATGGGAACTGGAGTTCACAGCAAAACAGGAAGAGCCTGTGAGCAGGAAGATGGGAGTGGGGCAGGGGGTGAACAGCCAGCAGTAACCTCAGCTCCTCGCCTCCCACATCTGGACTGAAGCATCCTCAGAGCTCTCTGCCTGTCCCACTGCAGCCCCCCAGGCCCGGCTTCCTTCATGTCAGCACTTCACTGGTCCAGCAGACTCGAGAGGCAACAAGACAGGAGCATCCTGGACTCTGACACAGGAGAAAGAAAGAGTACAGGGCCTGGAGGAAGGACATCTGGATTCTGATCCCAGGTTGGCCACTGTGTGTGGTCTTCGAGAAGACCTTCCATGAGCTTAGTGTTCTCTGTGAAATGGAGCTTGTGTTATTTACTGTCCTTGCTGGGGCTGCTCTAAGGACCAAAAAGATAGTGAGGGGTTTGTATATGGAAATAAGCATCGGAAAGTTAACAATGTACAGATTCAAGGTGATGGGAAGTCCCATAGCTGAAAAGACTGGAAATTTAATGGTAACTGCTACCATTTCTTCAACACTTACTATGCACCATACACTGTGCTGTGATATATTGTTTAATTCTCACTAAACCTTATGTGGCAAAAAAAAAAAAAAAAAAAAAAAAAAAATTATCCCTATTTTAAATATTGGGAAGTAGGTTCAGAGACATTAAGTAACTTGCTTAATCTTGATCACACAGAGGGAGAGGCAAGGCCAGGATTTGAACCCAAATTCTGAGCCCAGAGCCCAAAAGATAAATCAACATGCTGAGATGGAATTGACTAGAGCTAACGAGTATAGGATAGAAGGGAATCATGTTGTTCTCTTATTTCTTTAACAAGCAGGATCACAGTGCCTATGCGAGGCCCTGATCCATGGGCTACAGGGGAGACAAAATCAATAAAACATGGTGTCTGTTTTCAGGGACAGATCTCATGTTCCAAGCAACAGGGCAGGAAGGCTATGGCTATAGTCTCACTAGTTGCTTGACAGCCTGCTGTCACTTCAGACAAAACTGTTCTTAGATGAGGGAACTTGCATACCTTCCCAGATCCATCCTAGGCTGGCACCTGGGTCACCCACCATCTCTACCTCCACCCCTATCCCAGGCCTGCCACTGCTCCTCTCCTGGCCTCCTCTCAGTGGCCCTCACAGGGCACCCACATTCAGAGTCTCCCAGGAAGGCCCAGCACATGTCTCTCCAGCCCTGAAGTTCTGCCAGCTTGGCTGAGGCCTAGGGCTCGTGGGGAGAGCTTCTTGGCCCCTTCCCAGAGGCAGAGGAGGAGGACAGTGTCTGGGAAAGCAAGCTGGGGCTCCGTGTTGCAATTTCAGGCTGTACTGGGACCTTTGCTCCACGAACTGTCTATGGAGGGGAGGGAACGCCAACTCTGGAGGCTGCAGGGATTGGGGTGGGGGTTTCTGGGAGGCAGTCCTTCTGTAAGAGCAGCTAAGAGCAGCTGGGGTGAGGAGAGGAAGGGGAGAAGCATGAACTGGGCTGGTCTGCAGGGAAATACCACTGTCGTGTAGGGAGGCAGGGGTGGCGCTGGGCTGAGGGGGGTGGCTGGCTGGGGAGGAGTCAGTGTGGTGGGGAAGCTTCCCCGTGGGCGGGGGTGAGGAGGCCAGGGCTCTGGTCTGTCAGCTCCGGCTCCGTTCTGCCTGGCAGGAAGGAGCGGTGGCCCGACCCCTTGGCAGTCCCTCCCCTCAGCCTTTCCCCATATTACTTCCCTTGGGCTCTGGGTCCCTCTCTTGTTCAGCTCCCGCTCCTCGGCCGCTACCAGCTGAAGCCTCTGGACAAGGGACTGCACCATCCTCCTCTCTCAGCAAGGGGGCTCCAGAGACTGCCCCAGCCAGGAAGTCTGGTGGCCTGGGCATTCGGTGGGTCTGCCCCTCAGCACTGGCCTGGGGCTCTGTGTGTTTGTGTGTCTGGTGCATGGTGGGGGTCCAGTGGATATTAGAAAGGGGTCTTTGGGGAGAAGGGAGGGATGATGATGCCAATGGAAGCTTGAGCAGTGACAGGATTCTATTTAGGTCCCAGAATAACTCCTGAGGAGGTCCTGTATGTGAATGGGGGCAACTCTTTGAGGCAATAGGTTTGTGCTGGGATCCTGGGAAGCGGCAGGAGGGAGGTTGTCTAGCAAGATGTTTTACTGGGTAGAAAGAACCTTGATCGCATGTCCTGGTCCTGCCCAACTTCGGCTATCCCCAGTGCTGGAGTGAGGGGGAAGGGGCTCTGACAGAACCAGGGCAGATGTGCTCAAACAGTCCCTGATGGCCTGGAGAGGGGCCCTGCAGAGAAAAGATGGCATGGTGGCTGAGAGCTCAGCCTTTGGAGTCAGAGAGACTAGAGGTGGAATCTTGGTCAAACTGCCTGACAGTGTGGCCATAGGCAATTTACTTAATCTCTTTGAACTTCAGTTTTCTCATCTGTAAAGTGGGCATAAGAATAGTCTGACCTCATAAAGATACTATGAGGAAGGTATGTGAAGCCTTAGCACAGGCTGATATTTATCTTTCTCAAGTAAATGTTAGCACTGATGAAGAAGGAACCCAGTTCTGGAAGAGTATAACCCGAGTTGTTCCTGCAGGACAGTTCCTTGGTAATGTACAGGGCTCCGGGAAGAGATGTCCTTGTGGCTGGAGGCCCCTGTGCCTGACGTTTCTCCTGGTAAGCTGCTTCACTCCAGCCCTCTCCCCTGAGCCAGGCCCCACCCAGGCCCCAGAGGCTCTCCTCCTGCAGGAATCAGCCTCCTTCAGTATCTGCCTTCTGCCCTTCCCCAGAGAGGCGTTCTTGCCTCCTCTTGCCAAGGCTACCTCTGCCCTGGTTCTGGTGCCTTGCCCTTCGCAGGCACCCACTGGTCCTTCTCAATCTGGGTTTGCGACTGGGAAGAATTGGCATGCCCAATGCTTACCAGCTCTGGCTTTGAAGAGTTCTGTCTGATCTCTGAAATAGATACACATCAGCCCCTCACAGGAAACTAAGGTTAACATCCTCATTTAAGGTATCGAGGGGCAGGGGACTGCAAGCAGCTAGTTCTAGAGCCTACACAAATCCCAGGGTCCTGAAGTCTGAGCTGATGTTTTGCCGCCCTCTATGGGTGGAGATAAGTTTGCAGTTTCCCAGCCAGGACACTGGAAAAGTGGTGGGGGAGGACCTGAGACCCCTTGCGCCTCTCTTTCCAGGCTCAGACTCCGCTGTGGAGCTGTGGGAAGCAGATGCACAAGATGCAAGCAGCCAGGAGCTGGGAGGCAGCAACTTCACCCTCAGGGAGGAAGCCCGCGTGCCCCAATCAGCTAGGAGCACTTTGGGGGTGGGGCTGGAGGCAGCAGAGCCCACATCCCTGCACCCTGGGGTGGAGGCCCCTCCAGAGTCCACAGGTGAAGAGCTACTGGATTTGGAGGAAGTAGGGGCTCCACGGATCTGGGAGGGGTATCTGGCGGCTCTTTACCTTATAAGAGCGTGATTAAGTCTGAAGGCTTTGGTGTCAAGTAGACCTGAGTGATCTGAGTGAATTTTGTCTCTAACTTAGGCCTTTCTGAGCCTCAATTTCCTTATTCATAAAATGGAAATAGTAATAGTACTTATCTCTTATGGTTGTTGTCAGGATTGATGCACATAAAGGGCTCACATAGTACCTGGGACGTAATAAATAGCACTTGGCATACGAGAGCTACTTTCTTATAATAGAGAGACTAAATTGCGTATTAAAAAGGCATGAAGGTCACTGAGTGCTCAGGGCAGTGGCCAGCTGGGCACCAAGCTCGTTCCTTGGAGAAGAACATTAAGACATTTCTCTGTATCCAGAGCTCCGTCCACAAAAGCGGAAAAAAGGGCCAGCCCCCAAAATGCTGGGGAATGAGCTGTGCAGTGTGTGTGGAGACAAGGCATCTGGCTTCCACTACAACGTGCTGAGTTGCGAAGGCTGCAAGGGATTCTTCCGCCGCAGTGTCATCAAAGGGGCGCGCTACGTCTGCCACAGTGGGGGCCACTGCCCGATGGATACCTATATGCGTCGCAAGTGCCAGGAGTGTCGCCTTCGCAAATGCCGCCAGGCTGGCATGCGAGAGGAGTGTGAGTACCTGAGGATAGGAGATGGGGAGGGGCTGATGGGAAAGAGGGCACAGGCAGGTGCTAGGACGTGAGGGCAGACAGGCAGCTGAGTTTACAGGGCCTTCTGACACTGTGAATGTGGATTTGAATATCTTCCTTGCTCTGACCCAGTGATCTCTGCTCTTCTGGAGCCTCAAACTACCTCTCTGGCCCATCCTTGCTTCCTTCCTCTCCCTCTTCTTCCCTCCTTATGTCTGGTCCCATCCTTAGGTGTCCTGTCAGAAGAACAGATCCGCCTGAAGAAACTGAAGCGGCAAGAGGAAGAAAAGGCTCAGGCCACATCCTTACCTCCAAGGGCATCCTCACCTCCCCAAGTCCTGCCCCAGCTCAGCCCAGAGCAACTAGGCATGATCGAGAAGCTGGTGGCTGCCCAGCAACAGTGTAACAGACGTTCCTTTTCTGACCGGCTTCGAGTCACGGTACCTGATGGACCTGGGGAGAGGTGGCTGTGGCCAGAATGTCAGCTGGCTTCTTGATATCTGACCCAGAGTGGTTTGGTTTTTTTCCTTCCTTGCCCTCCGGGTAGCCTTGGCCCATGGCACCAGATCCCCAGAGCCGGGAGGCCCGTCAGCAGCGCTTTGCCCACTTCACTGAGTTGGCCATTGTCTCAGTGCAGGAGATCGTGGATTTTGCCAAACAGCTGCCTGGCTTCCTGCAGCTTAGCCGGGAGGACCAGATCGCCCTGCTGAAGACCTCTGCGATCGAGGTGGCTGGCAGGGTGGAGGGGTGAAGGGAGAACCAGAGTGGGATTGTCTGTGGGAGGGGTCTCCAGACAGCCAGCTAGGAAGCCAGATCCACAGGGAAGTAGGGATGAGGGGCTTGACCTTCCCTTGAAGGTGCCCCATGCCAAGACCAGCCCGCCGCATCCCTGTTTGAGGTTTGCTACTTGTATGCAGGTGATGCTTCTGGAGACATCTCGGAGGTACAACCCTGAGAGTGAGAGTATCACCTTCCTCAAAGATTTCAGTTATAACCGGGAAGACTTTGCCAAAGCAGGTGAGAACTGAGATCACAAAGAGACTGCATTGGATGGACAGTTTTTGTCCCGGAGCCCATAGTGACTCCAGAGCCACAGGTCCAAGGTTTGAGTGGCTATAAAGGGAAGGCTTCACTTGTTTTTCCAAGACAGAAAGTTGGAATGCTGATTGGCCTTTCTCAACTGTCTCAAGTAGAATCCTGTCTTCTGTTGTAATAGGCTAGTGGTTCTCAGACTGTGTTCCAAGGAACCCGAGCGGAGAGAGTACCGTGGAAGCGTCACCTTAGAGGAGAAACAAGGAAGGACAGGAATGTCCTTTATCTGTAGCCAAACAATAAGCTCCATTTAAATCTGCATTATATATAGTGCTTCTGCATAATGTTTTGCTTCAAGAAAAGATTTTACAGCTAGAAAGAAAAAGCGAAAACAACCATGCCAAGCCTTTTAGTAGTCACTAATGGGCAAATCTTGCTCAGATGTGCTCTTTAAGGATCATTTAGACTAATTTCCTCCTATTTTTCAATTGCTCTTTCTCATGAGCCATGAAACTGGAGCTGAAACATGGCAAACGTGCCTAGATGGGGAAGCTTTAGGGTAAGAGTGGATGCTTCTATCTCCATTCTGTACCTGGAGTATTTTCTCCAAGAATTTGTTCCCATTGCTGCTGTCTGTCTGATGCTGGCTTTCAAGCTAAGTGGTGTTGATTTCCTCATATTCGGTTGCTGGTAATATTTGTGTTATGTGAGCAGGGTTGGGAAAGGATGGAAGGCTGAGGGACTTGAACTGAGGCTCAACTGGGTGAGTGAGTCTATAAAATATGGCTGATGTTATGACTCGGTTCTTGAGGTTGATAGGTCCTGGTTTCCAGTCTTCTCTGGTGTCTGGTGACTCAGGCCAGCTCATGTGCCTCTTGTCCCAACACAGCCAGTGAGCTTTCTAGGAAGGCCTCCCTTAACTATAGGGCATGGCAGGGTTGTGTTGGCACCTCTTGCCTTCAGTGTGCTGCCTGAATGTATGGGCATCTAATAGGAACAATTTAATGACTTTTCCCAGCTTAAAAAACCCAGGCCTGACCTCTTTCTCTACCAAAACGTCTTTCCCCCAAGTGGTTATTATCCCAGTCTTTAACCACAGCCTTCTCCCTCATAACATCCTCCTCTCTGAACCCTTCCCGGTTCTCATGTCTTTGTGTTCCTTCAGTACTCATGGACTTGTGCTGTCTGAATCTGTACCTATTTATAGATTCATTTATATAAGCAATTTGACATCATGTTTGCCTTTTACTGGTCATTTTGTCAGTGAGGTCTGAGAGTGAAAGAACAGGCTCATTTTTCCTGGTCTCCTTCTCCCTCTACAAGACTAAAGATGTGGACTGATGGTATTGGAGGTGTTCATTTAGCAAGTAGCAGCGGACACTTGCAGGGTGCATAACCCTACTGTAGAACCTCCTTGTCCTCCCTGAACAAATAAACTGTTCAGTACAATTCAAGGCTCAATACTTCAACAAATGCTTTATAAAATGGGGCTTGTCCATTAAGTAGATCAACACATTTGATAAACATCAGGGGAAACTACAGGAAGTGACTAATCTTGCAAGAAGCCTCGAATGGAAAAGTTAGCAGATGGTTGCTAAAAGAAATTTGAGAAAGCCTAGGGAACAGCGTGGAGTGGGGGGACTTTTGACTGTGTGTGGGAGAAGTGTTCTTTAGATGTCATGACTTAAGGTCATGGTTTGTTGAACTTTAGTCTCCTCAGCAAGAAGACTGGTTCTATTTTTAAATTTTTATTTAACAAAAACTCATATATTAGTTACCATATATGCCACACATTATTCTAAGGACCCATTGTGAGGTAGGTACTATTATCACCATTTTACAGATGGGAAAAGTAAAGCTCAGAGAGGTTAAATAACTTACCCAAGGTCACACAGCCTAGTAAATGGTAGAGCCAGGACTCAAATCCAGATAGTCTGGCTCCATAGTCTATACCCTCAACCACATTGCTAATTTCCCCCAGGAAGCGAAACATGAAATGTATCTCTAGTATTCAAACAAGTAAGGCTAATTGCCAGTGAAAAAGTCTTTTTTATAAACAAAAACAAGTTGCCTCTATTTCTAGTAATGTGGGGCTCTCAATAATTTTAATCAGAATAACAGAATTATTATCATCATCTAATTCACCACTCCCTATATGTCGGCATAGTGCTTAGTGCTCTGCCTGCTTTATCATTTAAGCACACAACAGTCTTATAAGTTCAGATATGACTCCCATCTCACAGGTGAAGCTTAGAGAGGTTAAGAAACTGGCCCAAGGTTATAGAGCAGAGCCATGGAGGCTTCTTATTGAGTTCCTAGTTGTTCCCTAAGTTGTGAAGTTGGAGGAGGGAAGGAAGTTCCTGCCACTAGTGCCACATGCTTAGCCTCCCTTCTTCCTCCCCAGGGCTGCAAGTGGAGTTCATCAACCCCATCTTCGAGTTCTCCAGAGCCATGAATGAGCTGCAACTCAATGATGCCGAGTTTGCTTTGCTCATTGCCATCAGCATCTTTTCTGCAGGTGTGGAGAAGGGGCAAGAAGGAAAATGAGCAAGAGACTTGAACTAAGGAGGGCTGAAGGCTCCATAGGGCAGATATCATAGGGGTGGTATGATATCTCACTGTGTTACTTTGGGATGGGAGAGGTTGGGTGGGGCATGTCCCTATTTTTTGGTTGTGATTTGGGGTATGGAACTGACCCTGGCCAGACCTGCTCCTGAACTCTGTTGGTGACCTATAGACCGGCCCAATGTGCAGGACCAGCTCCAGGTTGAGAGACTGCAACACACATATGTGGAGGCCCTGCATGCCTATGTCTCCATCCACCACCCCCATGTGAGTCTCCCCTTTGTACCCTTTTCCTCCTCTCCACAGGCTCATTCCCTGACACACTACTTTCCCTTCAAAGATCCCTCCCATTATATCTTGCAGACAATTCTCTACCTCTCCCACAACTCCCCTACCCTTGCCCTGTCTCTGGGGAGAGACAAAAGCTATACTTGTTCCGCCCCCTCCCCCAGGACCGGCTGATGTTCCCAAGGATGCTAATGAAGCTGGTGAGCCTCCGGACACTGAGCAGCGTACACTCAGAGCAAGTGTTTGCACTACGTCTGCAGGACAAAAAGCTTCCTCCGCTGCTCTCTGAGATCTGGGATGTGCATGAATGACAGTCCTTTACCCTTTTCTGTTTTCCGGGCTGGCTGTGAGGCCCTGTGGTTGCCTCCTAGAGGTGGAATAGACTGAGAAGGGTAAACATTCCTGGGAGCTGGGTAAAGGAGATCCTCGTGTGGCATTAAAGGAGAGTCAAAGGGCCGGGAGTTTTGTGGCTGCTGGGCAGGGGGGTTCCTGCCAAAGCTGTGCTCCATTTGAACACTGTGCTGACCCTACCAAATGGATGAACTTGGGGGCCACTTTGCACAAGGTTCTCCAGGGCCCTGCCCATCCTGCCTCCACCACTTCCTGTTTTCCCCATAGGGCCCCAAGAGAAATTCTCCACTGTCACTCTGCGGCTTGGCTATAAATGCCTTGGGGCTGCATCACTGATAGATCTGGCACTATTTGTACAGGAAAACCAAAATAAATAAAGAATGAGAGAAACAATTTCTGGATAGGGAGTGGGGGCACGGCAATAGAGGAAAGCCTGAGTCCTTTAGGATTACCCCCGGACTCAGAAGGAAACAAGTTACAAGTGCTAGCCTTAGCAGTGGGAGGGAACCTCCTTTTACTAGCCCCATTGCACTGTTAGGGTTTATGAAATGCTGAAGCTCAGATGCCCCTTTCACTTTCATGATCCAGGGGAGGATCATGTTGTCTTTCCATGCACCTGTGTTCGCGTGCGCGCGTGTATGCTTTGATTTTTCCTTCGGCATCTAAAAGAGGGCACAGCAATCCCTCCTGTGGGACAGGAAGAAAAGCCCCCGAGGCCCAGTCTCGGATTGGATGTCTCAGGAAGATCGGACTCCATTTCCCAGCGGGCACCGCGGCACCGCTCACGCCCCTTTCCCTTTAAGCGCACACGGTGTAGGTGATACTGCGCCGCGCCTTCCGGCCTCAATTCCCCCCGCCACCCCTGAATTGGTAGGCTCCACCGCCAGAGCAGTCGGCTTTTCAGCTCAGGAGGCTGGGCACTTCCAAGCCGTGTGCAGGGGGAGAAAGGTGAGGTGGGGCGGGGGGGATGGTCAGAAGTCTCAGGGGCCGTTTATCTTACGAAGTCTCTTCCCAATTAATCCACATTTCGTTGCAATGGGCTCTATTACTATGTGAAAAGTTTGCGCAACCTAAACAAAAGATATTCCTTTGGGTCCTCCCCTTGGCCTGCAGGGGCGCTGGGCTGGCCCCGCGCTCCCCTTTACGTTCCGACTCCCACACGTATAGGTGTGTGCGTCGCCGCCTTTCTCCCGAGGTCGGCTCCACCCTTCAGCGCTCGGCTTAGTGCCGCTCTGTCCCCCCTCCCCGGGGGGTGAATGGTACGGCCCCTGGCCCCCCTAGCCTCCCTTTCCTCACCGGATCGGAGTGGTACGTGCCCCCCCCGTGCAGACGCGGAACTGGCGTGCGCTCGGAGCAGCGCCCGCGCCGGGGAGTGAATGACGCTCCGCTGCCGGGGTACCTCTGACTGGGCCTGGCCGATGCCCCGAGTCTTGGGAGGTAGGAAGGTCCGGGCCACTGGGGGCCCTGAAAGGGTATTTGGGACGGGGCTCCTAGGAGGAAAATGGCTCTGAGAGGAAACAGGGGCTCTAGGGGGAGGGGTATCTGAGGAGGCCCTAAAGGAGCGTGAGGAAGCTTGCGGTCTCGAGAGCAAGTGGGGGTCCGAAGAGAAGGGGCAGGCTAGAAGTGGGGGCGCTCCAAGCTGCCGAGGGGGTGTGGGCTGCGGGCCTGGGCGCAGCTCGCGGCTGCTGGGCTCGATTCTAGCCGGTCTGGCTGGCGGCACTGGTTCCGGGGCGGAGGCGGGGGAGAACTGTCCAGCAGGTGAGGGGGCGGGCAGAGCTGTCCAGCCCCGGGGCCGATCCGGGATTGGCACCTGGCACGCGCGCGCGTGAGTGTGTGTGTGTGTGTGTGTGTGCGCGCGTGTGCGCCTTATTTTTGGTTAGGGTTTAAAGAACCACATTTGGTTCTCAAAACATTTTTTTTTTTTTATTTTAATTTAGTGCTTCAAAATTGGCTTGTTAGATAGTGGAGACACCGTGTAATCTTTTCTGCAACTGCTTCCCTCTGCATCTTCGTGCATCTCTAAATTCTACTTTTTCCTGCCCTACCCTCTTCTCCAGCCCTGCCTATTGCCTGCCTCATTGCTCTCGTTCCTGGACCAGGCTGTGCTGATATGCTTGCAAGGTCACTGCCTTGGGAGGAGGAGGAGATGAGAGAGCCTCCTCTTGTGCTCATGTCAGCAAAGATGTCATATCGTTCTCTGGTTTCTGTGGTTTTACTCTGACATCCTGCCCCAAACGAGAGACGAGTCCAAAAGGCTGGTTAATGTGGCCATTTGTAGGCAGAAAAGACATCAATAGCTTAAAGAAAGGTCTGTGGATTCTAAATCTGCCTCTGGATGAAGTGGATGGTGATGTAGGACTTCAGCAGATAGGTATGAATTTTGAGCTTGATGCCTTTGGAATATAGGAGCTAGAAACCTGGAGTTCCACGTTAGTAAATATGGTTGAGGCAGGAGGCAGAGTCAGCTTGGGTGGACATGAAGACTGAATTATAGGTGGTGTTAGAAGATTTGTGAGGAGGGGAGAGAATAGGAAGAAAAACCTTGGTCGTCTGTAATCCGAATAACCAAAGGCAGTGGCTGTTGATGAGATAGGAATTGTAACTAAAAATTTATTCTATTGCGAATAGCTAGAATAATCATAAGATTTCAGGGTCTTTGTAGCTTTAGAGGGAGATGAGCACTGTAGAGCATGATAATGACTTGAGTTTTAGAAAATGTTTCTCAGTGGAGAGGGCTGGGATACCACCAAGGTTAGAGGCCTGATGGCTAACATACTAGTGGAGGATGCTTCAGATGTGATCTTTGAGATTTTAGCAGGAAAGAGCTCCTGGCTTTCAATGTAAACATAGATTTCAAGGCTAAGCCTTGAGCTCTGGTCCTGTAGATTCTGTTTTAAGATGCAGCAGGTCTTCGAATAATGTCATTTTGTTCAACATCATTTAGTTATAATGTTGATGAGATGCTATAGGAACTTAACGCTTGTTTATATCAATTAGTCTGTGTTAAAATTGGTTTTGTTATACATCGTTTCACTTAAAAATGAAGAACTTATTGACGATGTTAAGTGAGGATTTACTGTATTTTGGCTCTCACCCTAGGCATTTTCCACTTATTCTTTATAGAATGAATTATGCTTTTATTCATCTCTCATTTCATTTCTCTGTTTCTCTCCCTTTCTCATTCTATTTGAGAGGAACCGAATTCAGCTCTGTAACAGTGCTCCATGTTCTCTAGGATGCACATGGCTCCATAGCATTGGAGAGAACCAGAGGACTTTCTGGGTGGCAGTGATACCTAGAAATGAGTATATGACATGCTTGAGAACTTGGGTTTGGTTGTGTGGAAAGGAGATATCTCTTTCAAACTCTAGAATTAGGACAAAGGGCAAACTAAAGACAGGTGGGGGAGAAGAAAACCTAATAATTAGCAGGTGCTGTCGGTGGAAGAGGTGTCTCCAGATTCAAGGAGAGTGAATTGTTATGGGCCCTGGCCGACTCTGGAGTAGCAGCTGCTAGCACTGTGCGGTCACCAAGCAGAGGAGGGGCTGTGGCTCTGTTATAAATAGTACTGGGAGCCAGGGTTGCTATGGAGACAAAACTGAATCCTATTACCTGCAGGTCTTCTATTGGGAGCACTGGGAAAGGAGGGAGCAGTATTTTGAGGATTTGAGAGGTTTTGCAAATAGGTCTTTTTAATTGTTATTATTAAGTAGAGAAGAAAAAAGATAGAACTTCTACTCATTATCTGAATCAAATAGGACCTTGAGCATACAGGAAGTGTGTATGTCTGTGTGTATGAGAGTGCACGAAGCCCCAAAGAAGGGAGCGGCGTGCGACCGTGTGTGTAATGTAGTGGGATTCTCTCTGTGTGATTAGTGAACAGGTCTTAGTGTGGCCATGTGTAGAGCACAGAGGTGGAATTCTGGAAGTGTTGAAAATAGCCTTGTAGGGGAATGAAACATTTCATTACAGAAGTATTTGGAGACCCAAGAGGAAATAAATTATAATTAAGACCATGTAAGCTTTTCCTAATTTTTGGATTATGGTTTAGAAATTCCTCTGAGCATCTCTCCCTGTCCTTGCAGAAATCCTGTCATTTCTACATCTAATTCCTAATCTTTGTCAGGTATAGAAGGAATAGGTCTCATTTTGTGTATCATATTACTGATTCCAATCCTGGGACTAAAATAGAGGACTATGATTCAGCACCAAGGGCAGAGCTAGTAGCAGTAGCCACTGGGCCCCTTTCTTGCTTGAAGAGGGAAGAAAAATGGTTTAGATAAAGAGGGTGGGGCATAGATATTCTTCATTTGAGATTTTATGGGGTAGAATAGCCAGCCATTATTGTCTGGCTGCAATTAACTATACAGTCTATATGGTAGCTTTACATCAAGCTGAATGCAGAATATTGGAACAGAAAATAATTAGGTTTCCACCTAGAGCAAGGAGTGCCGATTAGTACTGATTAGAGAGTATGGTTTGATCACGATCCACCCTGGAGTGGTCCTGAAAGTGACTTAATTTTTGTTATCATAATGACTGAGTCCAGGTTAGACTAACTGGGTCTGTTTTTCAGAAACAGAGCCTCAGGGGCAAGGCTGGGAATGAACTGCTTGATAGGGATGGAAAAGTGAGCCATTATTTATCCTACTTCTTGACATTTGACTCTATGAGCTCATAAACCTACACCAAACTCTAGGCTTGGGAAAGTGTCAGGTTCTCCTATCTTTAGTACTAAAATGAAAGACCTTCTGACCTATGCCCCTGGCTGGGATGAAGCTGAGAGGGCTGAGTCCCTTAGGCACAGCAGTGGATCTTATCAGTACTTTTTTCCTATTAGACTTGGATTTTCAGATCGTATCAGAATTCCTCCTGGGAACACTGACTCCTTGCTTGGTGCCTTGAAGTTTCTTTGAAATGAACTGATGAATTGGAACCATGGTGCAAAAGAAGAAGTTCTGCCCTCGGTTACTTGACTATCTAGTGATCGTAGGCGCCAGGTAACCAAGAAAAGACTTGATTTTTGCCTTGTCATCTGGGATAGCCCTCAAATCTGCATTATTCTCTCTTCCTCATTTCCATGTTGATATGCGTATCTCATTCTTCCCCTCTTATTTTACTCTGATGAGATCCCTGATGCCAGTAGTGAAAACAGTCAGGTGGATTGAGAATAATGGCCTGGAGGAACAAAGACAGAGTAAAACTCTGCACTTAGCTAGCATCTTTGTGATCTTGAACAAATATACCCCATATACCTCAATTTCCTTGTTTTGTAAAAAAAGGAAAAGTATGTTGTGCTCCTTCTCTCTCAGCATATGCTCATTTGGTAATTCATTAGCTAACATACCTTGAAAGACACTAATTATCTTAAGGTGTTAGTGGTTCTTTTATTGTCAGTTTTTTCTCTCATTTCAGGATAGGTGTCTTCATGACAGTACAGGCCTCATTTAGCTTACCAGCTAAATATAGCAAGCAGCACCCATAGTTTCCAAGATCCCAAAGTTCAAAAAATAGCATTTCGAACTTTATTTGTTGACTGTGGTAAAATTTGATAGAGCAGTTTATCCTTTCAGGCTGCCGAATTTGTCTTTATATTCTCCAGGCACCCGAGCAGTGATAGCGTGGCCCAGACCCCTGAGTTACTTCGGCGATACCCATTAGAGGATCACGCTGAGTTTCCACTGCCTCCGGATGTAGTGTTCTTCTGCCAGCCAGAGGGCTGTCTGAGCGTGCGGCAGCGGCGTATGAGCCTGCGGGATGATACCTCTTTTGTCTTTACCCTCACTGACAAGGACACTGGAGTCACGCGTTATGGCATCTGTGTTAACTTCTACCGCTCCTTTCAGAAGCGAATGCCTAAGGAAAAGGGGGAAGCTGGGGCAGGGTCCCGTGGGAAGGAAGGACCCAGGGCCACCTGTGCCTCAGAAGAGGTTGGCACTGAGAGCTTGGAGAGTGGCTCATCCCTGCAGCCTCCCAGCACTGACTCCACCCCTGATGTGAACCAGTCTCCTCGTGGAAAACGCCGGGCCAAGGCAGGGAGCCGTTCCCGCAACAGTACTCTGACGTCCCTATGCGTGCTCAGCCACTACCCCTTCTTCTCCACCTTCCGAGAGTGTCTGTACACCCTCAAACGTCTGGTGGACTGCTGCAGTGAGCGACTGCTGGGCAAGAAACTGGGCATCCCTCGAGGCATACAAAGGTACAGTTGGCCACTGATGCTCAGAAGAGGGGGAGCATTTAAGAGATGAGATATAATTGTCTGTGAGGGGCATAAGAAATTTCCTCTAAAACCTGAGGTCCTTCAGACCTATCTAAGCATATTATGTTAGTTCTTAAGCAAAAGACTCCTGCCGAGTTAGACCTCTTACTATAATTGTGTTTGGAGTGATGTTGAGGAATTTGATGTTTCATGGTGGGCAGAACAAAAAGTCCTGCCATGTGTATGTTTTTACTCTTGTTCTCACCCTCGTATCTACCCTCCGGTCTGAGCGCAAAGGGTGGGCTTTTCCATTTGTCATCATTATACCCTCTATGGTTACACTGGGTTGCAGTGGAGTATCAGCTCCTGGTGCTTATGTGTCTGTTTCCTGCTGTCTGCTCCTCAGGGACACCATGTGGCGCATCTTTACTGGATCACTGCTAGTGGAGGAGAAGTCAAGTGCCCTTCTGCACGACCTTCGAGAGATTGAGGCCTGGATCTATCGATTGCTGCGCTCCCCAGTACCCATTTCTGGGCAGAAGCGAGTAGACATTGAGGTTCTACCCCAGGAGCTCCAGCAAGCTCTGACCTTTGCTCTTCCAGACCCCTCTCGATTCACCCTGGTTGATTTCCCACTGCATCTTCCCTTGGAACTTCTGGGCGTGGATGCCTGTCTTCAGGTGCTAACCTGCATCCTGTTAGAGCACAAGGTGAGAGACACGCTTTCTAGACCTTTCTAGAGAAGGAGCTCTGAAATATGGAAGAAGCTAGACGATGAGTTTTCTGAGGACAGGGACTATCTTTTTAATTTTTTTAATTTTTAATTTTTTAATTTTTAAGGCGAGGCAACCCTTGGTTGACCTTACAGATTGCAGGACCTTTTCAGCTTACAATCCCTTATTTTTTATTTTTTACACCAACAGCACCTGGTCTTCCTGGGTGGTCTCCCATCCAAGTACTAACCAGGCCCGACACTGCTTAGCTTCCAAGATCAGATGGGATCGGTCTTGTTCAGGGTGGCATGGCTGTAGACTTCTTTTTCATTTTTTTGGAAGGGAGGTAACACAATGTCAGGTATACAGCAGGTACTCAGTAGGTGTGGGTTAAATTAAGGTACTGGTATCATCTGGGATGTAGTCAGAGGGCTTGCCACTCAGTTGAATTATCTTTAACTATACTGACCAAATTCTCTGGAAATATCAGTCGTTCTGTTCCAACGTGTGGTCCCTGGGGTTTGGGGGACTAAAACTAGGAACATAAGAAGTGATTGGGTTGGGAGGTTGCAGGCAGGGTGGGGTGCAGAACAGTGGTAATTGTGGAAACTAAGCTCCTAGAGCTATAGGCATGGTGAAACAAATTAAATTGTAGTATCAGAAGCTGTCTTCTTGTAAACCTTATGCTGTCGAGTGATCCTTATGGCATGGCTTGTGGCAGGTGGTGCTACAGTCCCGAGACTATAATGCACTGTCCATGTCTGTGATGGCATTTGTGGCAATGATCTACCCCCTGGAGTATATGTTTCCTGTTATCCCACTGCTGCCCACCTGCATGGCATCGGCAGAGCAGGTGAGTCTCAAGGTGTCTTCTGTCTTTGTCACCTCTATCTTCCAATTCTGTCCAGCTCTAGAGGAGAAGGCTCAATGCCCAAAGAGGTTGTAAATCTATACTGGTTTTCAGTCCTTTATCACCACTTATTTGTCTGCAAAATCTGACCTGACTTGAACTTATCTGGTGGTCACAGTTAATGTTAATAATTACAGGCCATTGGCTAGGTTATAGGTATTACAGAATATGCACTGTTACCTTTCTAAAATCTGAAAAATTCAGAATTTTGAACACATCTACCCTCAAAGGTTTTGGATAAGAGATTGTTTCCTTTTCTAGGAAAATCCTGACTTGATAAATGATCACAATAGGTTTTGTTTTTATTTCTTATCCTCGTTATCTTTTCCACAGCTGCTGTTGGCTCCAACCCCATACATCATCGGGGTCCCTGCCAGCTTCTTCCTCTACAAACTGGACTTCAAAATGCCTGATGATGTATGGCTAGTGGATCTGGACAGCAATAGGGTGAGATTCTTGGCTGAGGCATCATAGGGTCTAGAATGGTGTTCTGTTTTTCTAGATTACTCCCAGGAGGTCCTGAGTTAGTGGTTGATTTCTATTGTGTGAGTCATTGAAAAGTATGTATTTTTAAATTCTGCTTTTATTTTATTAGTTTAATAGGCTCTTGGTTAGGACTCAAAGAATGACAAGATTTAATTTTGTCAGAGTCAAGTGCTCCCCTGCATCTAAGAGCACTAGGGTAGTTGTGGTTGCGGGACCATTATACGTGTGGTGTAGATCATCTGATGGTTTTCTAGGGGTATAGTTTCTAGTAAGAAACTGTCTTTCCATGCACTTTAATAAATATATATTAACATTCTGCAGTGTGAGTACAAACTTTGGTAGGAAGTCCTTATACGTGTTCATTATAAAAACTTTAGAGAGTACAAATAAGTATAAAGAAGTAAATAAAAACCATAATCCTGTTATCTAGAGATAGTCACCAATAATATTTAGATACATTTCCTTTCAGGTGTGTGTGTATATCAGATACATGTGTATATGTATATCTCATATGTTGGCATATAACGTATGTATTCACATATATATGATAAAATCGTATATACAACTTCCTATCCTTGTCACTTACCCTTATGTAAGAGGAATTCCTAAGCAATTGATTCTAAGGTGGTGTCTTTTATCTTTTCTCTGGTGCAGGTGATTGCCCCCACCAATGCAGAAGTGCTACCTGTCCTGCCAGAACCAGAATCATTAGAGTTGAAAAAACATTTAAAGCAGGTAGGTGAAGAGTGCAGTTAAGGAAGGGGAGCAGTGCTGCTGTAGGACTGCTCTAGACAGGCAGCTACTGTAGGGGCCTGTTTCCTTTCGGACTTCAGGTAGAGTAGGTATTCTTCGCCTTGGGTGGGCTTAAGAGGAGGTGTATCCCATTTCTGGGTGGCAGGGCAGCTCTCCAAAAGGGCTTTTCAGCTTCCTTCTAATTCACTGTATTTCCTCCCACCCTCTAATGCTTATAATGCTGAATAAAACAATTCTTCACTTTGTTTCTTGTTGCATCTGCATTCTTTATGGCCTTGATCATTCTCTCAGTCTTGTAAGGAGTTAGGACAATCTGGCTTTTTTTCTGTTTTCCTCTTGAATTGATCCCTAGGTCCCTATAGAATCCTTTCTTCAAAAATTCCTTTCTTTGAGTAATCCCTTAAATGCATTTTTTCATTGATTGATTTTCTTCTTCTTCTGCATGCCGAACACAGTACCTGAAGGTAAAACATGGCAAGGCCTCATTCCTTTGTCTTGCTGTATGTGTTATGTAGGAACACCAGTAGATAGCTCTCTCTTTTTTTTTTTTTTTTTTTTTTTAGGAATCCCTGCTGTCATTTGAAGGGTCTTCAGGAATCTCTCTCTGTGTGTTGTCTGAGTTGCTTAGCAGTACCTTTAGATGATATCTGCTTGAACTTAAATGGGTCATCCCTCTCACTCTCACTCGCTTTACCACTGCTGATGTAATATGGTATCTTGTTACTGCAGTCTGGTGAGGGTTGCAAGTTCAGAAAGTTCTGTAGCTGTCTTCCTTTGCTGTGTTTTCATTCTCGATGATTGCTGTAGTATGACTAATGAGATGGGGAGATTGATATATGGAATTGTACTTTGAATGTTTGTAGGAGCTAAGAATCTTGGGCTCATCGATCCTGTATTCTTACCCCAGCTACTCAGTGTGGTCCATGGACCAGCAGCACTAGCATCACCTGGGCTTGATAAAAGTGCAGAATCACCCCAAACCTGTTGCATCAGAATCTGCATTTTAACAACATTCTTAAGTGATTCTCATGCTCATTGACATTTAAGAAGCTCACTGGTCTAGACCAGTTGTTTTCAAACTGCCTTATGGAGTCTCAGGTTGGGAGCACCGAGCATGTGAGGCTCTGGGTTCCTTATGTCTTTCAGAGAAGGTGAAGTTTCAGTTGTTTATATTTCCACATAGATTTCAATTGAAAAACAAGATTTCGTGGCTAAAATAAATTTTAAAACTATTGCCCTGGATTTGATCAAGTTGCCTTGAGCCAGGTTGGCTTAAGCTGAAGATCTACCTAATGCAGATTATTTTCTAAAGGCTAAAATATTTGGATTCTTATTTTAAAGATGAAGGCTCTTTCCTAGGAGATGAGATTGGCTAGCTACCCAGAATTCTGCCTTCAGTAAGGGATTTCTTGTTCCATAGGCCCTCGCCAGCATGAGTCTCAACACCCAGCCAATCCTTAATCTGGAAAAATTCCATGAGGGCCAGGAGATCCCCCTTCTCTTGGGAAGGCCTTCTAATGACCTGCAGTCCACACCTTCCACTGAATTCAACCCACTCATCTATGGCAATGATGTAGATTCTGTGGATGTTGCAACCAGGTACGACCATGCAGACTAGACAATCATGAGTTCTAAAATTGGTCTCTGTTTACACAGTGATCTTGGGGCAGACTACTTCCCTGAGCCAGAGTTTCTTTACATATGAAATATATATCATATTGGATTATAGTTGCCATCTTAGTAAAAGCAAAGAGAAGAAATAAGTCATCATTCTAACAGGCCTTTTAGGCCTTGAGTGAAGAAGAGGATTGTTGATTTTTTAAGATATCTCTCTTATGTTGATGTTGGAAGCCCGTTATCCAATGGCTCTGGAAGGTGGTCTGAGACCTTGGATCGTAGGAATCCTCACTCTTCAGGGTGTGGGACTCAGATTATCTCACCTCCCCTTCCTCCCCAGAGTGGCTATGGTTCGTTTCTTCAACTCTGCCAACGTGCTGCAGGGCTTTCAGATGCACACCCGCACCCTGCGTCTCTTCCCTCGGCCTGTGGTAGCTTTTCAGGCGGGCTCCTTTCTAGCCTCACGTCCCCGGCAGACTCCTTTTGCTGAGAAATTGGCCAGGACTCAGGCTGTGGAGTACTTTGGAGAATGGATCCTTAACCCCACCAACTATGCCTTTCAGCGAATTCATAACAGTGAGTCCCCCTACCTTCTCCCTACCCTCTGCTCTGCCCCACTTCAGCCTTTGTCCTCCTGATGGCCCTTTCCTTTACTTTTTCCCTTTCTGATCTTTTGGCCTGCCCCTTCCATTCCTGTTTTGCTTTAGACTTTTCTGCCTTCCTTTTTTGTTTTGCTTGCTTCTTTCTCCCCATGTTGCTAACTTTATTCTTTTTCCTCTTTGGGTAGACATGTTCGATCCGGCCCTGATCGGTGACAAGCCAAAGTGGTATGCTCATCAGCTGCAGCCCATCCATTATCGCGTCTATGATAGCAATTCCCAGCTGGCTGAGGCACTGAGTGTGCCACCAGAGCGTGACTCTGACTCTGACCCTACTGATGACAGGTAAGCGGTTCCTTAAGGCAGCAAAACAGTTTTTTAAGGTAAAGGGGCTCTCACTAGCCCTTGCGTAGCACAGTGACCAAATCTCAGAGGAGTTAGACATCAGCCTTTGAAACCTTGGGTTATATCTTGGTTGATTGTTTTGTGTTAGCTTCCTTATTTTATATTGTTCCCTGGCCTTGAGTTAAGGGTGATCCACTTTTATTTTTCCTACTGCCGATGGGCTGATTCTTTTCCTGCCTCTTCTTTATTTTTTCTTTATTTTATTTTTGTGTTCTTCACTCTGCAGTGGCAGTGATAGTATGGATTATGATGACTCAAGCTCTTCTTACTCCTCCCTTGGTGACTTTGTCAGTGAAATGATGAAATGTGACATCAATGGTGATACTCCTAGTAAGTGTACTTAGAGAAATTGACCAGCTCTGGGCAGGGTATAGGGTTTTGGAATGGTGTGCTCTATACCTGCCACCCTTGGGTTTTGGCAGATGTGGATCCTCTGACACATGCGGCACTGGGGGATGCCAGCGAGGTGGAGATTGATGAGCTGCAGAACCAGAAGGAAGCAGAGGAACCTGGCCCAGACAGTGAGAACTCTCAGGAAAACCCCCCACCACGCTCTAGCTCCAGCACCACCGCCAGCAGTAGCTCCAGTACCATCATCCATGGAGCCAGTTCTGTACGTGAGGACTGGGAGGAGTGGATAAGTAAGGACTGCTGGGAGGCGGGCCTCACTTTCATTAGCAAAGCTAGGATGAAGCTATTAATTTGCTTCTTTCTTTACAATCTTCCTGTCTTCCTCTCTATAGGTCCTATAGCTTACAGCCTATGAGATATAGATTTGACCCCAAAGGAGGTTGTTAGACTGTGTTCAAATATTAGCTAAAATCCCCCTCATGTAGTTTGTGAGGAGAGAGAATAGAGTGGTCATAGAGATCTTTCTCACACATTCCTTAGGACAGGAATCTGACAGGCCTGGCTTGGCCTTGCTGAGAAAATGGGATGGCATCTTGAGCACCAGGTGACTACTTTTCATTTAATATGACCCTTAGGAAACTGCTGACTCAATGGAGATGGATGATAAGGCAGCAGTAGGCGTCTCCAAGCCTCTCCCTACTGTGCTTCCCAGCACTGGCAAATCGAACATGGACAGGCGTCAGACAGAAATTGGAGAGGGGTCAGTGCGCCAGCGAACCTATGACAATCCATACTTCGAGCCCCAATATGGCTTTCCCCCTGAGGAAGATGATGATGAGCAGGGGGAAAGTTACACTCCCCGATTCAGCCAACATGTCAATGGCAATCGGTGAGAGCCTGGGGATTCCTTCTAGATGGGTGAGTGAAGGACCTCACTGCAGTGGACCCCGGGTGAGGGTTAATCAGAAAGTCCAAGAAGTCTGAATGCACTCGCGGTCCTCCCAACCCCAGAGGCTGGTGCTTTGATGTAGGCATTTAGGAACTGTGGGAAGGGAGTGGTGACTGCAGTGTAGCATCAAGCCCACATGCCCAAGATTAGGTACCCCTGCCTGGGGCTCATAGGTGCCACTGTGCATTCAAGGGCTCAAAAGCTGCTGCGGCCCAACAGCTTGAAACTGGCAAGCGACTCAGACGCAGAGTCAGACTCTCGAGCGAGCTCTCCCACCTCTACCGTCTCCAACACCAGCACCGAGGGCTTCGGGGGCATCATGTCTTTTGCCAGTAAGTGCTTTCAGCTCTCTCATGCCTCTGTCCCACTTTCTCTCCAGTAGGGCCTGCCCATGGCAGATGCCACTTAGAACTTCAGATATAGGGCTGACATTACCAAGCCCCAATTCAGGTCATTTGGGTGATACCGAAGAAGGTATTTTCAGTGGAGGTCAATAAAGATCAGGGACAGATTGTTCATTATCTTTATACCTATAGGTTTTAGTCTATTTCAGGTAAAATAGCTGGTTAACTGAAAAATAATCATTATATTAAAAATCATCCACTTACACATACATTTCGTGGAAATATTCTGGTCAGATTTGGGTATATATCTAATGTCTTTTTTGTCTCATGAAGGACTTTTTCATGAACATGCTTTGAAATCTATGTGAGATTGACTTTTGTGCATAGAGAATATTTCCAGAAATGAGAGGTGGTGTCAGTTAAAGATTGAAGACAGACTAGGGACCAGAGAAAACCAACATAGGAGATCATTGTGACTGAGATTTTTCAGAAGCTGGGGAGAGACAGCACCAACTTTAGACCAGAAGTGTGTCAACTTTCATGCCAAGTCAGCAGTAGATGAGAGACTTGGATATTATCATGGAAAATAGAGAAAGTTGTTATTGGGTTTTGAGCAATCTTGGTGTGGCCCCTTTGTTTTCTCTAAGTTAGACTTGGTCCTTTCTAACATAGAGGCACTTGGGATTATGTTTGAAAAAGAGAAAGATGAAGACGATGGTACAGTCATCGGAGTATAATGCTCTGATTCTTTATCCCCTTAAGTCATTGCTCTCACACCCTCCCCTTGATAGGCAGCCTGTATCGGAACCACAGTACAAGCTTCAGTCTTTCAAACCTCACACTGCCCACCAAAGGTGCTCGGGAGAAGACCACGCCCTTCCCCAGTCTAAAAGGTAACTACAGCGCTCCTTTTGCCAAGCTGGGATTCTCTGAGATATATTTCAGACCTATGAGTGCTTTTCAGGAACCCTGTGTATGATGAATCCTTTGATCTGATTGTTACCTCTATATCGCTTCTCATGGCTTTCACTGCACATCATGGGCTCTTGTTGGATTTCCGATAGAAACTGTCTTTGTAGCTAAAGAGAAGGCCCTGTTATATCATTTAGGATAATGGCAGCTGTGGGATGACTGCTGTTTCTAGAGGGAACTTTGTGAGAGGTACATAATTAACATAGGAATCATCTGGTGCCATCAGTTATTTGTGAGGTTTCTACTGCTTGAACTTTAGACAAATTCCATCCCAAGGAGCTGGCCCACTGAAGATGGTTGTAAAGAGCCTGACAATGTTTATGGAGTCAAGGAGCCTCTTTCTTTGGCTTCATGTCAACTTAGGGCCTATGAGTGGGCCAGGTGATATTGGATGGCTTCTAGGGACGGTTGAGACCATATTTGATTTTTATTAGTGATCTCTGACAGTTTGAGGGGCTCTTCTCAGTTTAATGACTTTTGTTTTCTCTAGATATTGTGCTGAAACATTTAACCACAGTAGAAAGCACTAAAATATTTAATCACATTAGAAAGCACAGTAAGAAGCAGCTTCATGTATTTTTTTAACTGACTTCCTTTCCCAGTTATTAGGAATGTCAGGAATCTAAGGAATGTTCTTGGGAAGGGGGTAGGAACGTAGGATAGATGGGCAAAAGGACATCAGACCTAGTGGTGTAGGGAGCTAAGGACGTCAGAGATAGCGGGGTAGAGCACTGTAGAGTGAATCCACACATGGCTCAGTAGGTTAGGGATGGAAAGGTGTTGGTGTTACTGGCTTCATCTGATACAGTTGAAGAGGAGAACAATTGAAACACTTACATTGCATGCTGATGCTTCACTTCATTTGCTGCACTTGTCACTCCCATCCACCACCCATCCTCACACCTCTACCCCACTTCCCATGACAGCATCTGCAAGATGGGTCTCTTCCCTCTGCATACCCGCAGGCCCTCTGGACCCCTGTGCTCGATGTTTCATGAAAACCAGTGGTCTCTCTTTCATGCATGTGCCTGTGTAATACTTGAAGGCTCCTGGTGTCATTTACCCTGCCCCTGGCTTTGAGAGGCCATAGTCTTAGGGATGGTCTTTCTTAGAGCCTTGGTTGTCTCCTGATCACTTGGCTTCCAGCTCTGAGGTGCCTGAGAACCAAAGTTATATGCACTAAGCTTTGGGAGAATGCTCAGATTATCTGACTTAAGCGCCACTGAGGGGTATAGGGGTTACGGTATCGTGGCGCACCTACTAATTGTGTATTTTGTGTCCCAGTATTTGGGCTAAATACTCTAATGGAGATTGTTACTGAAGCCGGCCCCGGGAGTGGTGAAGGTGGGTCTTGCCCGTGAGCTGTGCATGATCTTTTTTTCCTAGCATCTTCTGTGCCTGCCTGACGGCCATCCTCCTCATGGAGCAAGCGGCATCACATGAGTGACCTGCCTTGCCCCGCCCCCCCCGTGACGCCCATGCTTGCCCATGGGGCATGCTGCTGGTGCATGCGGAGTGGTCTGAGTCTCCATCCCCACTTCTTCCACATTGCCATGGCTGGTTCCTACCTATGTGTGATGCCCTGGTACCACCCTCATCCAGCCCTTCTGGGAAATGGGTGCGGAACATAGCTCCCTGGGGCTGTGCTGACACTAGCTGCTGGACTGCAGCAGTGACATCTCTCGTTCCTACTTTCCCGGCTATAGGAAACAGGAGGGCCTTAGTGGACCAGAAGTCATCTGTCATTAAACACAGCCCAACAGTGAAGAGAGAGCCTCCATCGCCACAGGGTCGATCCAGCAATTCTAGGTAACAAATGGCAGAGCTGTTTTTAAAGTTCTTGGAGAGAGGTCATGATTTCTGTACCAAACTTTAGGGACACTCAAGAGTGGGAGAGAAGCTCTCGGTTGGGTACATGAAATCAATTCTTGCCAGCACTTCCCATTCTGACTCAGTCTCATGCAACAGCAGTAGCTCACGGTGTTGAGGAGAGAGACAGCAGTGGTGGATACTCGGGCAAACCAGGCTCTCTGGAGAGGTGGTAGGGGGAGGGGTGCGGTGGACTTGGACATTCAGAGACTTGGCTTTGTGTTTTGCCCTTGGAGGCAGACAGCTAGTCTAGTGAAAGAGGGGATGCTCTGCAAAGGGGCTGATGACCACAGAAGTGATATGTGGGACCCATAGTGAGAACCAGCAGTTCCTGAAGGAGGTGGTGCACAGCGTGCTGGACGGCCAGGGAGTTGGCTGGCTCAACATGAAAAAGGTGCGACGGCTGCTGGAGAGCGAGCAGCTGCGAGTCTTTGTCCTGAGCAAGCTGAACCGCACGGTGCAGTCAGAGGACGACGCACGGCAGGACATCATCCCGGACGTGGTCAGTGTTTGGGGTTGGGAGCCGGGATCAAGTGGGCAGAGGGACATGGACACCAAAGGCAGTTTGCTAACTCTAGCCCTGGGTTATTGTTGCAGGAGATCAGTCGAAAGGTGTATAAGGGAATGTTGGACCTGCTCAAGTGCATGATACTCAGTCTGGAGCAGTCCTATGCCCACGCGGGTCTGGGTGGTATGGCCAGCATCTTCGGGCTTCTGGAGATCGCTCAGACCCACTACTACAGCAAAGGTAAGGCTCGTACCAGCTGGGCAGCATGCCGTCCACAGCTCTCCCACTTGTCTCTCAAGAAAACGAACTTGTCCCCTTGACGAATTTTCCAGTGCCGAGCTGTTTTTATTCAGGCTTTGGGGTTTTATTTTCTAGTACATGTTTATATGTAGTAGATATTTTTCTGTCATGCAAAGTAAGATGTCAGTTTTTGTCTCTTTGTACTTCTTTTCCACATCCTCCTGTGTCTATGCTTTCGTCTCATTTTCATACCTTGATTTTCACTCACTCTTTCAACCTCTTTCGATGTTTGATCTTTTCCTCAGAACCAGACAAGCGGAAGAGAAGTCCAACAGAGAGTGTAAATACACTAGTTGGCAAGGATCCTGGCCTGGCTGGGCGGGGGGACCCAAAGGCTATGGCACAGCTGAGAGTTCCCCAGCTGGAACCACGAGCACCAAGTGCTACAGGAAAGGGCCCTAAGGAACCAGACACCAGAAGTTTAAAAGAAGAGAACTTTGTAGCATCTATTGGTATGTATCGCTGTGTTTGGAGTGGTGGAGTGGTCTGGCTTCTTAACTATCTCTCCCTCCTTTCAATTCATCCAGAATCCTGCCTTTCTCTTTCCCATGCTTTGCTTTCTAGAGAGGAAGGGAGATCTATGTCCATTTCTGATGGTACTTCTTTTTACTTCTCTATCCCCTATGCTTCATTTACAGCCACCTCCACCTACATCTTAACATGGAAGTTTTACTCACGGGGCCCAATGAGGCTTAGTGCAGGGAGTCGGAGCTGTACTCTTTGTCCCTCTTTCTATTTACATCTGGATTTCTTCACATAGTAGAGAGGCCACGTGAGCTCTTGAAAGTGATAAGGAAGTGTACAGATGCATCTTTGGGCTGTAAAATTAATGATCATGTGGGTCTTAAAGCCAGTTTTCCCCCATTCAACCGTTACACTGCCCTCAGGTTTGCTCCTCTGGTGTGTGTCTGGCAACCCCATTTTCCTGGGTTCTGGACCTCAAGATATAGATTATGAGTCAGCTTTTCTTTAAACCTTTCCTTACTGGAATTAAGAGCTTGTTTATGTTTGGTGTTTCTCCGTCCCCACTGAGGTAGAGTCTATTGAACTCTCTGGGTGTCACCTCTATGTGACTCACTCCCTACTTGACTTTGAATCATCTAGGTCCTATCTTTTTCTGGTTTTAGGTCCCTGGGCAATATGCTTCTAAAGGATGCCTCTTTGCCACAACCATTAGCAGTTGTCTTATGCTCTCATAAATGATAGTGAGAAACCAGTTTCCTTTTTAGGGGAGCTCCACCTCTATAGGCAGCAAAATATTGTCCTAGAAGCAATCAACCCTGCCTTTCTTCTGCCTAATGTGATATTCTAGAGAAAGTACTAACCTGCCCCCAACCAAGAGTGCAGCTTTGAGCAAATCACTTCCCATCTCAGGGTCTCTACTCCTCCTCTGGGAAACGAGGGAACTGAACTAAGTAGACTCTAAAATTCTTCTGGGAAAAGAATTGCTAGGATCCCTATTCTCTCTTCTTTACCCCTCCTTAAAGATGCTATTCTTGACCATTTAATGTTCTCTTACCTCTACCGGATTTTCAGATGGCTGACTGAGAATGGGTCTCTTGTTAGGACAGGCACTGATTCTGAGGATGAGTTGGGTTTTTTGGTAGCAACAAGGAGGAACGCCAGCTGCCTGCATGAGTGGCCTCTGTGCAATCCAGTGAATCAAACAGATTTATGCCCGTGCTTCTGAAAACCCTTTGGCTGCTTGAGGTGATCGTCTATCTTATCTGAAATCTTTCAAAATTGCCCTTGCCCAGCTCATTTGGCAGAGAGAATATGGTGTGGTGGAAGTTTAAACTGATCCTATGTGACATGATCTTGATGAAGTACTCCAGCCTCTGTAGGATCAGTTTCCTCATGCCAGAATCAAAGAGCTTGATTAAAGGCCCTTCAAGCTCTAACATTCTGCAGAGTTTTTACTACCGCACTGAGGTTAGGGTTAGGAATTTAGAGTCTTCGGTTCATGAGCTAGGGTAAGACATTAGATCTCTTGGTTTTTAACCCCCCAAAATGAAGATCTCTTTTTATCTCTTCATTTGTAATCTCATGCCTGAGACCAATCAGCTTGGGTGGGCGGGTTTCCATTTCGCCTGTCTGACCAGCCTCTGACACTCTCTGTCTTTCTCTCCTGCTTACATTGCATCTGGGGTAGAATTGTGGAACAAGCACCAGGAAGTGAAAAAGCAAAAAGCTATGGAAAAACAGAGTAAGGAACAAATGCCCCTTCCTGTTCCCAAGTCTCCCATACCTGCCAACTCCCCAGGCCCAGTTGGGGCAGGCTCCCTTTGTCAGCCCCACCCCAAATTTGCTCTTGGTGGGTATTTGGAATGAAAGCAGGTAGGTAGTATGTGACTCACAGATAATGTGGCTTATAGGCTGCTTCTTTCTCCCTCCCCTCGTAGCAATCAGGCTGTAATCAAGGCATCTACTGAGTAAAATCCCTTAGAACTTGGTTCTCTATTGCTTCAGAGTTGGTGGGGAGAACTTTTGCCTATTTCAGTGCCCCTCATTGGCTGATATCTCCCTCACCCATTAGAAGGCCTGTGGGCACAGTTGGCAGAGATGGTTGCTGTCCCTCCGTGTTGAGTCTGTAGCTTCCCAACCCTCTCTGGTGGCTTGCCTAGGCACGCTTTCTTGCTTTCTGTCATTCTGTCCTTCTGCCATACCACTGTGGGTGGGTGGGGAAAATGGGTGTGGTTTTTATCTCAAACGCAGAAGTTGTAGGGTGGGAGTAGGCAGTGTCCATGGACACAACTGGTATCTCATTGGGCCCATTTTTTTCTAACCCCTTTAGACACATTTGGGAAGCACTGAGTAATCTGGGGACCCTTAAATAGTTTCAGGCACCATTGGAGCTCTGACTCTGAGTACAGTAGAATATGGTTTAGACATTTGTTTGTGGAGCTTTTCTGTTTTAAGATGATGTGCTCAGAATTTTCTCAGGTTTGGAACACGGCTATAGAACCCCTTGAGACCAGGTCTAATTTTTCCTACTTGGTTCTTAAGGCGTCTAGGGACCACTTTTCCCAGTGGGGCCTGGCGGCGGGGGGATAGTCCCTGGGAAGGTGACGGGGACATGCTGAACAGGTCTGGGGCCAGGCCGCGCTGCTGTCTCACTCCCGTCACCAGCCTGCCCCTGGCCTTTGCGTACTGAGTAACAGAAGTCTTCCCTTACTCAGGACCTGAAGTAATCAAACCTGTATTTGACCTTGGTGAGACAGAGGAGAAAAAGTCCCAGATCAGCGCAGATAGTGGTGTGAGCCTGACATCTGGTTCCCAGGTTTGTGACAATCTTGTTGAGCATTACAAACATTAAATGTACTATCTCAGAATACTTCTTTAACTTAAAGAACAAAACAAGAAACCTTGAAATAATATAAATATTTACTATTAGGGAAATGATGAAATAATATATCCATGCAATGTAATACTAGCATCTATTAACAATTATATTTTTTAAAATTTAGTGACATGGAAAAATGTTGGCAAAGCTATATACAGTATAACTCCAATTTTATTTTTTAAATGTATATACAAATACTGAAAGGAAATGTACTAAATAAAAATCACTTAACTGATTAATGTAGGTGGTCAGTTTATGGCTTGTTTTTATTTCCTTATACTTTAATGTATTTTCTGTAATGAGCATGTATTTCTTTAGTGTATATTAATTCGTCTTATTATGTAAGTCATATACACTGTATATTCAGGAAAAAAATGAATTTCTCATGACCTGTCTAGGGATGATAATAGAAGGATGGGAATTGAGAGAAAGAAGAAGCTACAGTATTTCTTAGGGAAACTGAAAATAGATTGGACACCTCCCCTAATGTGTCTTGAGTCCCTGCGTCTTGTTTCAGAGGACTGATGCGGACTCTGTCATCGGTGTGAGCCCAGCTGTTATGATCCGGAGCTCAAGTCAGGATTCTGAAGTTAGCACCGTGGTAGGGGAACACCACGCTGGCATCTTGGTGGGTGGGGTATGGGTTCCTCTTTGGAAAAGGGGGCTCCTTTTCCCTTTGGAGGCTGTGCTTAGTCTCAGGTCAGCTCTTGGTTCTCATGGTGGAGGTGTTTACTTGTCATAGATCTTTGTACTCGGGATCAGACCCTGAGATTTCACCCAGGGCTTCTCCTCATCATGTAAAGAAGGTACTTTCAGAGACTATCTGGCACGTGTTTGAAATTCGATACCTTTTGTTGGCAGCAGAGAGCCCTAACAGCTTGGCATTTCTGGAACCTTTCCCTGGGGAATATGCCTTACTACCTTTTTTCCTTTCCAGGTGAGTAATAGTTCTGGAGAGACGCTTGGAGCAGATAGTGACTTGAGCAGCAATGCAGGTGATGGACCAGGTGGCGAGGGAAGCACCCACTTGACAAGTTCTAGGGGCACTTTGTCTGATAGTGAAATTGAGACCAACTCTGCCACCAGCGCCATCTTTGTAAGCTTTATTTACTAACAAAAGGAGACTTTTTTTTATGGGGGGCGAGTAAAAAAGAATAAAAAAGTTAGGAGGTGATTAAAAGGAAAAGAGAAAGTAAGGAATGGATATCTTCATATATTCGGCTTTAAAGAAAATATTTCTTAGGGCCTTTAGAACCCTCTCCAATCGCTTCTCGGCCTTTTGGCTAAGATCAAATGTAGAACCCTCTCCTGAATCACTGATGAGTTAGGCTCCCCACCCAGTCAGATAAGGGCCTTGAATCCTGTGTATCGATAACCCTCATGTTTAAAACAGACAAAACGATACCTTTATGCCAATGTCAGGGCAATTATAGCTCTCATTTAATACCAGTCTACCTATTTATATGGATTAGTTGTTTTATTCTGGTCACTGCCCTATTTATATAGCACCTTAAAGTAGAATTTCACTTTAGTATATTCCTCACAGTTATTTGAAGTTTTCACTCATTAATAAACATCTATTAAATAATTTGCTAAATGCCAGATTCTGTACTAAAGAAACAGGGATAAGTAAGGCACGATTCCCAAGACGTTTGCTGTTCAGTAGATTGCTATGGCTAATCTCTTCTAACAGGTAAGGGGAGCAAAGCCTTAGGAAGAGAACTTGCCCTAGGTCGCACAATAGTCAATGATCAGCTGGAATTAAATTCTTTTTCGTCCTTGCCTTTAGACACTCTGCTTTTTAGTGTATACACCCACTTTAAACAGCGAATATTAAGCAGTCTGATACACTAAGTCCTTAGCTTTGGTCTGTGAGGAGAATGGAAGATGAAATTTAAATGAAATCAATTATTTAACACTGGTGATCATTCCAACCCCTAGATCTCCTGTATATGTGTTTCTAATAGAGCAAGTGACATCCCAGAATGAATGTAAGGAATAGAATCTAGAGTCGGCAGAGCCATTCAAGTTAGTGGACCTTAACTCTCCCTGAGTCTAACAGACCATTTTAATAAGAATATTTTAAATCTTTCTAGTGTGCTTCCATTCTGGAGGTTAAGATAGCTATAATGGAGCAGTAGTCTTTCAAGAAGCCATTCAGCTGAACGCTGCCTTTCCTGGCACCTTCCTGACAAATTCTTACTTGTTCTGTGCTGGTGGGCAAGGGCTTTTTATACAGTTGAGTTGCTGAGAGCAGTTACCTAAATTTCTTGGCTCAAAAAAGGCTGTTGTAGCAGGAAATACATTACATTAAATCAGTATGATCCAGTGAACAAAGAATTGGGCAGTGAACCAGGAGACTGGCATTTAGACACACTAATTAGGTATTGCCTAATCTTTGATGAACTGCTTCTCTGCTTATGCTGTTGCATATTTTGTGAAATGGGCATGAAACCTACCTCTTATCCAATGGAAAAATTTTTTGAATGAATAGAAAGTCTAATATTGTAGAAGTGGCAGATAAACTTAGTGATATTTCTGAGGGGCAGATATTTTTAGAGATGGTAGGAAAGAGTGAATTAGCATTTATTAAATACCAACCATGTGCCAGGCACTATTAAGTGCTTTATATGTATTTTCTAATTTAATTCCTGTAATAGTTTTATGAGGTAGGTGTTATAACTTCACTTTTTTCAGGTGGAAAATGAGACTCAGAGAAGCTAAGTTTCATGCCTAAGGTCACACAGCTAGTAAGAGGCAGGGCTGTGAACTTTGGTTATTCTGACTTCAGACTTAATGTTCTTTTTACTGCATCAGCTGCTACAGAGAATTTGCCTAAATTTTGTTTTTTGGTTTTTGGGTTTTTTTGGACCAGAGGTTTTATAGAGACCAAAGAGCAAAGATAAGTTAAAATGAAAACTTGAGAGCATGTTTTAGGAGGCAGTAACAGAAAGCAGGATTATCAACTTGGTTTCTGGTCAGATCCTTGAGACCAGCAGAGTAGCAAAAGCAGGGCTCCTGGAGTATATGTTGCTAATGGTGACATTTGGTGTGTGAGCCTCTTAATGAGCTGCTTGGTTTACTTTGCCCCTATCACTGATCCCTTGGGTGGCTGACCTAGCATCTCTTCTCCGTAGGGTAAAGCCCACAGCTTGAAGCCGAGCGTAAAGGAGAAGCTGGTGGGCAGCCCGATACGTTCTTCTGAAGATGTAAGCCAGCGAGTCTATCTCTACGAGGGACTCCTAGGTGAGAAACAGACCAGGAAGGTCCCTTGCTCTGGAAGAAAGCTGGACTCAGCCGGGGCAGAGGGTAGCAGTAAACAGGTAGCTGCTTGGCTTTTTGCTGATCTCAGTGTTGATGTTAGAGGGCAATTTTACATCTGAAGCAGGCGACTTACTGGGTCTGGAAAAAGCCGTGGGTGAAAACTAGAAGAAACTGGGTTTTGGTATTAATCAACAGCCTCTGTCTTTCTGTCTTCCTTTCTTTCCTTTCTTGCTACCATGGTCCTTCCTGCTCATAAACTGGCAGGAAGGGACAAAGGATCCATGTGGGACCAGTTAGAGGATGCTGCTATGGAGACCTTTTCTATAAGTAACCACCATTCTTTGTGTGCTGTGTTCATCCCTCCTCCTTGGGAGGGATCAGGCCTCACTTAGAGGCAGCTGGGGCTGGTGGCAAGATGTTAGATCTGGGGTGGAGAGGCTTGGGTTTCTTTTGCCTTGGAATTTGTAATGAATCCCTTTTATTTGGAGTTTACTCTGTTTCGGTTTGGCAGCTATGTTCTTTATGTTATATAAGCACCCTGAAAAACTCTATTCTATACAGGCAAAGAGCGTTCTACTTTATGGGACCAAATGCAGTTCTGGGAAGATGCGTTCTTAGATGCTGTGATGTTGGAGAGAGAAGGAATGGGTATGGACCAGGGTCCCCAGGAAATGATAGACAGGTATGAGACTCAGGAAACCCTTGGGAAAAGGCAAATTCAGCCTTTTGCCAGTTAGTTCTGTGGTTTCCTACCTGAGGGCTGATTTGTCCTTGGTCTCCTGCTTAGGTATCTCTCCCTGGGAGACCATGATCGGAAGCGCCTGGAGGATGACGAAGATCGTTTGCTGGCCACACTCTTGCACAACCTCATCTCCTACATGCTGCTGATGAAGGTGATGTTGGTTTTGCTTATGTCCAGCTACTGTTAATGCTGGAAGGGCAAGGCTTATTCCTGTCGCCTAAATTCTGGGGCAGTTGGGAAGCTGTCAGAGCATCTTACTAGGTCTCTATCTTTCTGATTGAAAGTCTGAGACCTCTCTGCAGAAATCACACATGATCAATTTATCTGAAGCTGCCAGGCTATTGTGCTAAGAAATGTTGTAAAGGTGATTAATGATTCCATACCATTTGTTTATTTTGAATTTTAAGTGGGCTTCCTTTGCTAAGTAGTTTTAGGATGCCAGTAAAGCTCCCTACAGAATACAATGAATTAAAAAAAATTTTTTAGGAGTAGGTTCTAAAACCTTAGAGAAGATGGTCAGAATTTACTTTCTAGCACTACCCCTTTATCAGATAGAATTTTCCATAGATATAAAAAGAGCTCCCCATTAAAAAAAAGTAAGGCAAGGTTCTAGTTTGACTTGGTCTTACTTGGTTTTTATAGCTGTGGAAAAAGTATGTTACCAAATAGAAGAGTCCTGCTCTGAAAGGGACTTAGTGGGCAGAAGAGAGTTGTTTTGACAGTGAGCTCCTGGGTTTCTCCTCCTGTTCTCCCAGTCTCTCTAAACGTGAAGGGATTTATTGATCGAATGCAGAGCATGTCCTACAGGCCCTCTCGGTTCGTTTCATTTTCTGTCATTTCTGTCGTAAGGCTCACTGTACTCGGCTGAACTCCACGGGTGCCATGAACTCTGGTTGGGGAAGGGTGTTGAACTTTAACTTTAGAGAGGTGTCTTGGCTACAGCTGAGTCCAGTGTTGCTACTCTAAGTTGTTTCTGAATTATGCTCTGAGGACCCCCAGGGTTTTTAGGGCCACTTTAAGGGTGAATGTTACAATATTGGTTGGGGATAGGGAGGAAACATCCCCTTAAGCCCCAGTCACTTCAGCTACAACTGCTGTAAGAGCCACTTTCCTGTCGAAGCCATCCAGAGACAGAACCAGGCTTTTTCTTCCCAGCCTGTCGGCAGAACACACAGTTGAATGTTTTCTCTCATATTCAGTGATACGGTCTTCTGGAATTCCACTTCTCTCAGACAGTAGGAAACTTACTTGGACATTTCCTCTCCCTCAGTTGAGAGGAAAACAAATCTTTTATGAAGGTCCTATTTTGGTTTTCCAGGTAAATAAGAATGACATCCGGAAGAAAGTAAGACGTCTAATGGGAAAGTCCCACATTGGGCTTGTGTACAGCCAGCAAATCAATGAAGTGCTTGATCAGCTGGCGAACCTGGTAAGTATATCTGGGCTGTACCTTAGGCTCCCTTTCACTGCATTTGTCCGCCTCCCAGGCTTGGGCCTTGTGGCCTAAAGCAGAGGCTTCTCCATGGGTCATTTCTTGGCTGGCTGGTATATTTTCAAAATCCCCAGTTCTGAAAATTGGGCTATTACTCCAGGTGAGGCTTTGGCCCTTCTGCTCCGAGATAGGATTCTCTGTACTAAAACTGTCTTAGTGCGGCCATGTCAACATGTGGTCTGTGGAACCCAAGGATCCACAAGGTGAAAACTATCTTCATGATAATACCAAAGTATTATTTGCCATTTTTACCATTGTCATGTACCCTGACGGTGCCAAAAGCAATACTGGGTAAAACCATTGGTGCCTTAACACAATGGAGACAGTGGCACCAAACTGTGCTGGTGGCCATTATAGTCCTCACCTCCACACACTCACAGTTGAAAAAGACAAACAAACTCGGTTTCACTTATGAATGCCCTTGATGAAGCAAGTTAAAATCATTAATATTATTAAATCCGATTCTTGATTATATATCTTTTTAAGAGTCTATGTAACAAATGAGAAATATACATAAAGCGTTTCTACAAAATATAACGATTGTTTTGAGGAAAATTAATTGTGACAGTTGTAAGGTAAACTGGCAGCATCGTTCATGGGACATCATTTTTACTTGGAAAAATGATTACCAAATTATGGTTACTCAGAATTGGGTATTTGGCAGTCTTTTGAGCTTGAAGCTTCCTGATATTTAAAGACTTTTCTAATGAGATTGATGATGGTATTAATGTGAATTTTTTGACGTTGTATAATAAAATGTGTCAACTTTTGGAAGAGCTGCTTAACTTGGTGAACCAGTATTTTCCATATGATCAATGTATGATGTTACAAATTAAGGTGTGGGTAAAAAATTCACTCAAAATGTAAGGTAGACAAATGGATTTTAATGTAACAAGGTACAAAATGTTCATTGATGGGTTTTTAGATTCTACATTGCAGTTAATTTTAAGAAACTGCTACTTCTCTAGTTTTGGTATAGTATCAAAAAAGAATATGTGTATTTATCTGGAAAGGCTATTAAAATACGCTTTTCCTTTTTCAAATATACATCTGTGAGGCCAGATTTTCTCTCTGTTTCTTAACCGAAGCAATACATCACAGCAGATTGAATGCAGAAGCAGATGTGAGAATCTAGCTTTTTTATTAGCCAAACATTAAAGAGATTTATAAAAATGTAAAATAGTGCCAATCTTCTCATTTTTTTGTCTTGGGAAATATAGTTATTTTACAAAAAATGTTATTTATATTACTATGTAATGGATTTATTATTAATGGGTTATTAATTACTTTTAAATGAATTAATGAGCACTTAAAATTCTTCAGTTTTAATTTCTAGTGTGGTAAATATCTATAAGCATAACACATGTAAACATAAGCTTTTGGGGGTCATCAGTGATTTTTAAGAATTCTAGGATTCCTGAGACCAAAAAGTTTGCGAACACTTCCTTCGTGGCCTGTGGCCAGCAGATAGCACTGTGCCAAGAAAGCTGATACAAATTTAATTGCCGACTGGGGGAATTGCTGGCCGAGTGCCCTGTGAGAGGAATGGATGGATGTCCCTGAAAGAGCTCTCTTTCCTCAGAGCGGACGTGATCTCTCGATCCGGTCCAGTGGCAGCCGGCACATGAAGAAGCAGACATTTGTGGTACATGCGGGGACAGACACAAATGGAGATATCTTTTTTATGGAGGTAGGTGCTGGTTCATGCAAGGGGCCCAAAGGCACATTTGAGTGTTACAAGGAACTCCTAGAACTGATGCCAGAATATTTCCCATTTATCTCATTCATCTTCATGATCCATTTATTATTAAATTGTCAGGCTCTTATGCAAATAAGTTAATATGATAGACGATTCCCTCTCATTTCTCATATATGATAGATGATATAGTCACAATGTCCGTAAGTCAGAATAACATAAAAATGATACACATTGGGAGGTCTTGCTCTCTTTCTTATCCCCATCCACCTCACCCCTTCCTCCTGTAGGTAACCACTTTAATTGGTTTCCTTTGTATATTCCAGTATTTTTTATGCAAACAGTATACAATTTGAACATAAATTCTTGTTTTTCTCCTTTCTTAGCACATCATATCCACTGATCTGTACCTTGCATTTTTCATTACACGATATCCTGGTGATCTTCTGTATCAGGACAAAAAGAGCTTTCTCAGTCTCTCTACAGCTGCAGAGTATTCCACTGTGTGACTATACCATAGTTTATTTAACCAGTCAGTATATATAGTTTTCTTCCAGATTTTTGCTGTTGCTAATTATCATACTCAGAATGATGCTACACCTGCTTCATTTAGTATGTGTGCAAGTTTAAGAATTCCCAGAAGTGGGATTGCTGGGTCAAAGGGAAAAATGCATTTATAATTTTGGCTGATAGGACTCTGAAGTATCTCTTAACATACACTAGTCCCCTTCCCACTCTGCCAGTAATTTTGTTGAAGAAATTTGTCTTATGGAGTATCTCACATTCTAGATTTTTTTGCTGATTGCATCTCCTTGGTGTTAACATGTTTCTCTTATCACTTGGATTTCTTATAAATGAGTAGTTCAGTTTAGAGGTTTGATCAGTTTCAGATTCAATATTTTGGCAAGAATACTTCATAAGTGGTACTATATATTTCCTGTTGCCTCATCTGGTCATCTCCTAGTGATCAGTGGATTCATATGTGGGCAGCATGACCTTTGCCCTTTTAGGTAGTTGATTAAAATTAGTAGTCTTGTGTATGCCTTATTCATTTACCTAATATTTATGGAGCACATGTTATGTGGTAGGCACTCTGCTGGGTTTGGCGTTACAGCCCTATAAGGGAGACATGGTTTTTGTTGCCCTTACTAGGTTGACATACCATCGTGGAAGTCACATAATTAAACAGTATCATAAAGTATGATGAGCATTATGAGAGCACATGTTCATGGGCAAGTGTTTTAAGAATACGTAGCGAAGGGTCTAGGAGTTGTGGAGGACCCCTCAGAAGTGACCCTTGAACTTAGACCTGAAGAATAAGAGTTAATGGCTGGAGTTGGGGAGGGGAAGAATGTTCCTGGGGTATTTGAGGTAGAATAGATAGGACTTGATGGTGTAGTTAGCAGGAAAGGAAAAGCCTTGTGACTCCTTCATTTCTGGCTTGAGCAGCTGGGTGGATGGTGATGCTATTTACTCAAATATAGGGCTTAGAAGAAGGATCTGCCCAGGAGGAGATTTTGAATTGAAATTGAATGTGTTGAGTTTGCGATGCTGCCCGTGAGACCTCTGAAAAAAAGGGAAGTCAGGAACTCAGGAAGACAGGTTTTATGTGGAGAAATTTGAGAGCCATCCATATGGTCATAATAATTATAATATTTCTTACATTATAATCACATTATTGTTATAGCAGCAAACGCTAGGGTACTTTCTATGTGTCTGGCTTTATTCTAAGAAGTTTATGCACATTAACTTATTTAATTTTCACAATAACTCCATAAAGTTCTTACTGTTACTCTCATCTTCCACATGAGGAAATATAGACATGGATTAACTTACTCAAGGTGGCACAGCTAAGTAAGGGGACAGCCAGAATCTGTCTCAGGCAATCTGATTTTAGCTCTGTGCTCGTAACCATTGTGCTATAATGTCTCCCATAAAAATTGAAGCCATAGAATGGATACCTTCACCGCGGGGAGAATGTTGAGCAAGAAGCAGCTGTGAAGGAGGACTTTGTCTTTTAATTTATATTATCCTGTATTATATAATTTTCTTTGCAATAAGCATTGTCCATGTGTCACTCGTGTAATTAATGTTTTAAAAGATTTATGCAGAACTAGGGCCAGCCAGGATTAGAAATGTGTTGGTTCTCTTTTTTCTCCTTGCTTAAGCCTCCCTTGCCTTTGTCCTTGTCAACAGAGATAAATTCTAAGGTTGTAAGATGCAGGCATGCACTATCATCTGAATATATTAAGTCTAGAACATATAAGAGGTGATAAACATTGAAGTGAAAATGAGCCTCTTCCCTGCCTACAGTTTCCTTTCAGTGACTCCTTTACTTTCAATAAACCTTTTAGTGGACACTATGTCTAGCAGTTTAGTGTTTGTGTCTCCACCTAAGGAAGACTGAGCATAAGTCAGGGAACCTGATCATGAGGATGCTCCCAGGACCAGTTGTCCCAACAATGGAGTCGAACCTGGGATGCAAGAGACTCGACAAGGCGAGAACCACTGAACTGCTGTGTGAACTTCTGCAGGTGTGCGATGACTGCGTGGTGTTACGTAGTAACATCGGGACAGTGTACGAACGCTGGTGGTATGAGAAGCTCATCAACATGACCTACTGTCCCAAGACCAAGGTGTTGTGCTTATGGCGTAGAAACGGCTCTGAAACCCAGCTCAACAAATTTTATACTAAGAAGGTACCCACAAACTCTGTTTGGATTGGGAGTGGGCATTGAGAGCAAAGTGTTGAGTTTCTTGTAGGGCAGTTAAAATTCCAAAATCCGTGTCTGGAGCCCCTCTTTTGCCTCTGACTGTTGTGTGGGATAGGTAAAGCTGTCTCTGAGGTGCCGGCATCGGCCCAGGCCTTCAGCAGCCATTATGAAACGGAGGGCGGGGAGCCCTAGAAAGCATATGTGACAGGCCGCTCTCTCCCGCATGTGCCGCAGTGTCGGGAGCTGTACTACTGCGTGAAGGATAGCATGGAGCGTGCTGCTGCCCGACAGCAAAGCATCAAACCTGGTGAGAACAGAACAACTTCCTGAGCAAGGACCTTCCGTTTATTTTCACCAGTTCTTATGAGCATCAGAGGCCTGCCAAAGAAGTTGGGCTGTGGGATTTCCCACCTCTCAGCTGATAATCTCCTCCCTCACCACAGGACCTGAACTAGGTGGCGAGTTCCCTGTGCAGGACATGAAGACTGGTGAGGGTGGCTTGCTGCAGGTCACCCTGGAAGGGATCAATCTCAAGTTCATGCACAATCAGGTGGGTACAAGTGGCATCACAAGGCTTTCTAGCCCTGTTGTTCCAGCTGCAGTGAGGATCAGTGTCCAGATCCCCTAGTGCTTTCCCAGTGAGCATGAGAGAGGGCCCTGGGGCTAGTGGGAGAATTGGAGCAGCTGGACCAGAGAGAAATCAGAGAGGAGGGCACAGTGACATTGGCAACCAGCTTGAAGGTGCAGCGGGGAGCTTATGCAGGAGACTGGGAAAGAGAGGGCGCCTGGGTAGCTGGGCTGCCCACGTGCGTTAGACTCAGCACAGTGTGAGTGGGAGCGTCTCACCTGGCCCTTCTTCGCACAGTGTCTGCCTCCCCTATTCCCAGGATATGCTTTGCTTGGTGATTTTGCTTTGAGAGTCTATCTAGACCAGCTGATCTTGCTCACGTGTGTCTGGCGTGTGTAAAGTTTGCACGCACGCGTGCGTGTGTGTGTATCTTGTATCTGTCCTATCTGGAGTGTGTGTTTATTTGCCTTTTTCTCCTGCTGATTCTTCCTATTCTTTTCCTTCCTCTGAGTGTCCCCACTCTGTCCCTGCGTCACAGCCCCGCCCCCCTTCTTTTGAGCGGGGAATACTTCAGGATACCTTCTTCTCTCATTGCGATTCCACCATAGGAGCTGACTTTTCTCTTTCTCTTGGTCTTTTAACACAGTGTTACTTTTTCTCTCAGTGGACATTCCTTAAGCTAATTCCTTTCCGAGGCCAACGCATCATCCCAGGTCCGTCCCCAGTCTGACTCTTCACACAAGTGCCTTCCCTACCCCTTTCCTGCTGTACTGGTTCCTCTCCTTGAGACTCTGAGCCAGATCTAAATCGTGAAACACTACAGCCCCTGGCCAGGCAGCAGATTCCCAGGGGAGGTGAACATCTGGACTCTGGCTTTCTCCCTCCACTTGCCATTTGAGTTCTTCAGAAATCTAGCTGGTCAGCTTTGGTGTGATGGGAAACAGCTGCCCAGGCTTCTTGGCAGTATATTTTCAACAGTATAGTTACTATTAGTAATATTAATATTTCAAATAGTATACTTAAGACCTTAGGGTCAGCCTAAAGAGGGGTTTACCTAAGTACTTTTCTGGACCATGGAGGTACTGGCACTTCTTGGAGAGCAGGCTTCTGACCACATTTTAGTGCTATGGACTCCTTTGACGCCTCACCTTCTAAAGAAGAGATTTTGTTGACACTCAAATGCCCTCTTCCAGGTCTGGCCCTTTGGACTGACCTAACATCTATACGAAGCACGTACGAGCTAGTATTGAGCTAAGGCTTTGCCCCAGAAGAGAGATCCTACAGAGAGGGGAACTCAAACCCTGACTGACAATGAGATAAGGGCTGTGGGGTCCACCTTCTACTACATAACAGTCAGTTGGAGTCGAGGGGGCCTGAGACCCTCCGATGGAATCACACAGTTGGGGGAACAAATAGGAAGTCTTTAGAGTCAGGAGGGATGTGGATTCAGAGCCCAGCTTCATTATTCACATGCAAATAAACTTTCCGATCCTCAGTGTCCTCAACTGTAAAGTGAGGGTAGTACTCTATACTGTGCCACATAGGTATAAGGATTGCAAATAGTTTTTGTAGAATTCCTAGTAGGTGCCCATAAGGGGTAGCTGTTATTATGACCACCTCGTGCTTCTTGGGAGAGCCTGGATCCTGTTTCAAGGAAGATAGCAACGCCTCCACCCCAAGGACATTCTGAGGGGAGCTTTGCGCCCGTGCCTGCCCTCTGCGCCGGAGGAGGATGCATGGAAGGGTAGAGAGCTGATGGGCTGAGTCGGGGGGACCCGTGGGGCACAGTGTCCTACAAACGCTGCTCTGGACACAGGGTATGGGCGGGCAGCCCAGGCCAGCAGAGGGGCCTTCGGGTTGGGTTTGTCCATTAAAACTAACTCCTTCATTTCTCTCCCATGCTTTCTCCTCCGGCCAGGAGCGGAAGGTACATGCCCTTTCTGCTGTCTTCGCTTCTTAGCGCTTTTGAGTTGTGTGTGTGTGGATTCTTCTGTCCTCCCTTTGGGAAATAGCTTTCCTGTGTGTGGGTGGGGCTGTAGCTGGGAAAGTGGGCTTTGTGGGGCCAGAGGGGGAGCCTCTGGGCCTTACCCCACCTTCCCTCCCTCTCTTGCAGGTTTTCATAGAGCTGAATCACATTAAAAAGTGCAATACAGTTCGAGGCGTCTTTGTCCTGGAGGAATTTGGTAATTACACTATTTTGCTCTTAGGTCTGGACTCACATGGCAGTAACTCAAACCTCGGAGCTCCAGAGGAGGGACTAGAGGCAGAGAGAAGCAGCAGCTCTGCAGAATCCAGAGGGGCCGGAGTGATAGGGGAGAAAAGGGAACCCCGAGATGGGTGAAGAAGAGAAGGAAGAGAGACAATGGCAGCTAGGGAGTGGGTCACAGAAGAGCAAGTGGCCTGAGACAGGGTTAGCGTTCAGAGGTGGCACTAAAAGGGCTCAGTGAACTAGCTCCAGCTTCCCTCACTTGGCCAGCCGGCCAGTGGTCAGAAAGTTCTGGGGCAGGGCAGACAGGCAGTCCCCAAGCTCTGCTGTGTTCATGCCGCCTGCTGACGTCCTCCTCGTAGCCCGGTGCTCCATCCAGCCACCCTGGTGCCACTCTGGTGTCCGCCTAACCTCTGTGCTAGTAGAGGAGAGGCGCGTGGCGGTCCAGGCAGACTCACTCTAGAGGGCAGAGAAGCCTAGTGGGCCTCAGAGGCAGATGGGGCGGTTGTAGCTGGAAGCTGGGAGCCGGCCTCCCCCCAGCCCCGTGCTGGCGTGTGGTGTGGTGGGTTCTCACCCCGGGGCTTTGAGCTCCTGCTGCGTTTGTGCTTCATTCTTTTGTGCCCCTCATCGCTGCTATGAAAACCTTCGTTCTCCAGCAGGTAAAGTGGCCTCGGCTCGTGCTGCCTCTCCCCAGGCCCCCCGTCTTGGGCCCTGCAGTGGGTGGGGCGGGCTCCCTTCAGCCAAACTAGCCGCTCACATTGCCAGTTTGTCTCTTCCTTTCTCTCCCCACCCTCTTCCTTTCCAACTTGCCTCCACCCTGGCGCTGCCTCACCGATTCTGAGTTTTCTCCCCCGTGTGCTCCCTTCTCTCTCCTGCCAGAGAGATGTTGGGGAATCTTCTGACTCAGGAGAGGACCTGGGCTTCTTCCTCCACTTTTGATGAGTTTTTTCCCTGTTAACTCTGGGTCCCCTGAATTCTACCCGCCAGGTCAGAAGGAGGGGTGGCCAACTCTTATTCTACGTTCTCTGGCTCCCAGGGGGATGCCATGCCCCTCTGCTCCCGCCTCCAGGGGCCATGGTGATGGCTGTTCCCTGGGGGCCTTGCTCCTTCCTCTGGCCAGGCAGAACCCCTGCATGGCTGGGGCACAGGTGACTCTTAGTCTTGCATTCTGGGCTGTGGACATGTGTGTATTTTGCCTGATGCTCCCTATCACCTCCCTCCTGAGTGCTGTACTCGCCTGTCTCTTCTGCTCAGTGTGTCTGCTCCAGAGCCCTCTGACGCTCTCCCTCACACGGGCAGGCCTGGGCCTCTCCTGCCACTCAGGGAAGGAAACTTACAGGTCTGGCGGGTTTAGTGTCATGCCACTTCATCCAGCCTCAGGACCCTCTGTGTAGATGCCGGGAGTACAGGGAACCGTGCTTAACACGACCAGAGTTTCGGGCATCTGAGCAAGGTGAGGCAGAGGCTAGACAACTCTTCCCTAACCCAAGTCCAGGAATAGCCACTGTACTTCTCAGGGGCCCCAGACAGCAGCAGTGACCAGACTGGTGAGAGGCTAACCTACTCCATGCCAGGGCTGTCAGAGAAGTGCATAGAGTCACAGCCATCGAGCGAGGAGCCACTGCAAACCTCAGAGAGCAGTGTCTGGGGCAGTGTCCTCTCATCCTGCATCGGCTAGACAGAAGCCGTCAAAGCCTGAGCTGCTGTAGCCACTGGGAGAGGCCACTGAGAGGAAGGGGACCCTGGTGCCGGGCGCTGCCGCCTGGGGGAGCATGGCACTATTGTTCTTAGTTTTGAACTTTCTGTTTTGTCTCTTGCCCGTCCGGTTTTAGTTCCTGAAATTAAAGAAGTGGTGAGCCACAAGTACAAGACACCAATGGTGAGTGTGCCGCCCAGCCCTGACGGGCCAGTCTGCACAGGGCTTCCTGGGGACCTTCAGACAGGAGTAGGTTGGGGCCTCTGAGAGCACAGGGTGAGGGGCAATTAGGAATGATTTGAAGGGCAAATTTGGTCAGATGCCAAAGAATCAACTGAAGCTGAAACAGGTCTTCAGCCCTGGAGAAGAGATACATACTAACCCCCTCTCCCACCGGCCAGCTCTGAGGCCTTGCTTAGGCCCGAGCCATGTTAAGACAGGAAGGAGTTTTCCACTTGGCACATCTACACATGTGAAGATGATGAAGTCTTTGATGTTGATCTGTCTGGTTTTCTCTCTTTAGGCCCACGAGATCTGCTACTCTGTGTTGTGTCTCTTCTCATATGTGGCTGCAGTTCGTAGCAGTGAGGAAGATCTCAGAACCCCACCCCGGCCCGTCTCTAGCTGATGGAGGGGGCTAAGGCTGCCCCAGCCCAGGGGATGCCCCTTGCCATTCTCAAGTGCACAATGCTGCTATGACAAGTGGATGACGCGTGTATGTTCTCTGCGAGCCCCTTGCCGTGGTTTAGCTGGTTCCCAGTTATGTGTCTCTCTCAGTGTGTCCATCACAGGGCCGAGCTAGTCTCTTCTGCTCTCACCCTCTCCACTCCTGGAAGATCAGCCTACTGCCCTTTAGGGCTCAAGAGTATGTGTGTATGTGTGTGCGTGTCTGTCTGTCTTGTTGGGCCGATGGCTTTTAAGAACTCTGAGTATAAGCCACTGCGAGTCCACTACTGTGTGTCCTTGAGACATTTGTGTTGTGGTTGGCATTGTGACCTTCGGTGGAAGACTCTGGCTCTCCGTCCCCTGTGATCCAGCATGACTGGGTGCCTGCAGCAGTCCCACTCTGTGAGGGATGAGGCCTGTCCTCTCAGACAAGGTGTGAGCAGGGAGGGGGACGGAGACTCAAGGGGCAGCAGAGTGAGTGGCAACCTCCCTGCTTCTCTATGCATTTCCTAAGCTGGCAGCTACTGCCCATGGGCCGCAAGCCTTGCTGCTGCCTACCATGGCCTCTACCACTGCAGTGGAGCAGCACAGAGGGGCTGCTTTTTGCTGAGCGGCGATTTCCAATAGCCTGCCTTGCCTTAGGCATGAGAGAACAGAGTGGTTGGGGCTAGGAGAGTCCCGGGGACCACTGGCTGCATACCCAGGAACCCGGAGGGGTAGGAAGAGGCCAAATTCAGCATATACAGCTGTGTCTGCAGGCGGCTTCTCATGGCACTGGGTGCCAGAGGGAAAGATGGCCTAGGAGTGGGCAAGAGATGATTGTACATATTTCAGTTCCACATTATTTATAGAAAATGTACAGACGTGCAAATGTGAAATAAATGTCCTTAATTCCCCTCGGGCTCCTGGAGTTAAATGATGCCTCCTGTCAGCCTGACCGTGGCCTCTACTAAGGACCTCCGGTCTGAAGCAAGCAGGGAGGAGACCATGTCCATCCACCTCTGGCTCGCAGAAGCTCAGCCTCCCACTCCTCTGGCCCAGCGGGCCTCCTCACCAGGCTTCTGGGCTCCCAGAGAGGGGCAGTGGGAGAGGGCTTCCCTTTGCCACCTCAGGGCCCGTAGAGGGCTGCTGTACTAGGAATTGGCCACTAGAGGGAGCAGCCAAACTGGCTTTGACACCTGAGCAGAAATGAATTTAACAGTGGAGGAACCAAGCCGGGGGCCCAGCTCCTGGTTTTCCTTACAGGTGTGGTCCAGAGAGTACTGTGACTTGGCCAGGGCCTCCTACAGACCCTGGACCCCTGAGCTCTGGGATCTTGGCCAGGAGTGTCTTAGATTGGGTAGAACTCTGAGAAGCAGCCCTGGGACCAGCCCTGTTGGAATTTTTTTCTATGCCATAGAACAACCTGGTATTCTGGGCAGGAAGGGCCCTCCACACTCTATCAGGGCACCTCTGAGAACTGCTGGCTTCCTCCTCCAAAAAGGAAACTGATGATCAGGTTCGGGCTCCCTCTGGGGGAAGGAAGAGCAGAGTATAGCCCTAGCCCTACATCTTCCTGGTTCCCAGTGTCTTGTGCTGGAGAGGGTCACTCTCTCCCAATGGGATACGGGTGTACATGGGCTTTGGGCTTGTTAACCACTGGGTCCCCAAAACAGCCCAGTGCAGCTCCACTCCAGGCCTTATGGGCACAAAACCATATTGAGATTCAGCAGTGCCCCACATCTGGGCTGCTGTGACCACGGGTCACCAGGTCAAAGATAGTATTGAGCACATGAGACCAGGCAGGAGAGCCTTGGGCTTCGGGCTGTGTTGCTAATACACTTTCCTGTCACAGCTCCTCAGTTTCCTCATTTGAAGACTATATGCAGTGAGGGAAGACTGAGGTTCCTTCTAGCATTAACATTTTATGAACTTGGGATTCCACTCCGGGCCTTATTTCACTCTTCTGGGAGACAGGATACCTACCTATAGTTTGCTCTGAAGATCAACTAAATTCTGTGCTTTGTGTGAAAACAAGAGTCAGTTCTCTGTGAGTGCACTGATCTTTTATTGCCCTTATACACTAAGAAACACGACAGGCCAGAAAGACCGGTCTGCAGCCATCATTTCCTGAGCCCACTCATTTTTCACCCAGAAGATCTGAAAGTTTCCAACAGGCGCTCTGACAGGTCAGTCTGTGTAGAGTCCCTTCCACACCTGCTTGCAACTATACTGTGCTACCGATGCCTCCCCCAGCCCCAAGATACACACTTGCACACACACGTCCAACAGCAGGAAGGTAGCTTGTCCGCTTCCTTCCAGGCTCCTGGCACATGGGCCGGCATCTGGTTGCACCTGTGACACAGGTTCCCTTGTGAGTGAACTGGACTGAAACCTTGCTAAGAGCCACCGGCACCCTCATTTTCCTGGACCAAGGGCCAGGGCTCAGCCTCTGATTTGGGCCCCGATTGTCAGGGTGGTCTGGAGTACATACCTGGCCATCCCTGGTGAGCCAGCCTGGTCACTGAGGCACTGCAGGAGAGAAGGAGGCCATGTCATTTGTGTGCTGCACCTTCCAGCACCATGTGTGTCCTCCCAGATTCTGGGAGGCTGAGGGAGCATCTCTAGCAACAGAGCCCAGAAGCCAGAACCCATCTGGACATGGCAAGGTCATTGCCCTTTCAGCCAGAGCAGCTGTCGGGCCAGGAAACAGAGTCCCAGCTGGTGTCCTGCCTCCTCCGCCATCCTAGGCTCTGGCCCAGTGGGTTCCTCACCTCGCACCTCTAGGCGGCACTCACACTGTGCCTCGCCTTGTAAGTTGGTGGCCCTGCAGACATAGATACCCCCGTCAAAGGGGCAGGGTTTTCTGATCTCCAGGGTCAACACTCCCTGCTTGCTGAACATGCGGAAGCGGGCATCTTCTCCCAGGTCCAGACCATTCTTGAACCAGGAAACCTTGGGCTGTAAATCAGATAATGAGAGGAAGAAAAACCCTCAGGTGGACAGGGGACCTAGCAGGCATGTAGAAAGACTGGCATTGGTGTTCCTACTCCAGGGGCTCCCACTAGGTCCGAAACTGCCAAAGAGTGAAAATGGACAGGGAGCCAACGGTGAGCGTTGAGGCCCTGCTCAGGGAGAGCAACTTGGCCCCGATCCCAGAGGCAGAGAGGAAGCAGGGGGACAGGCTAGGGAGAGGACCGCTCAAGGATGGAGCCGCTGAGCCCTGTCTCCTGGGTCTGCCTGGACCTGGGCCCAAAGTTCCCTACCTTGGGGCTACCCCGGACGGCACAGCAGAGGATAGCATTGTAGCCGGCGATGACTGAGCGGTTCACCAGGGGGTGAGTGAAGCTTGGGGCCTCAGAAAAGTCCAGGGCTTTGTAGTTGGGTGGCTCATATGTGATGCCTGTTGGCAATAGGACTTTGTGCCACGAGGGCCACACCAAGCCAGGCACCCCTCCCTGACCCCACCGCCTCCCTGCCTCAGCTCCCCCAGGGGTGAAAGTGAGGGTACAGACCTGGTCTAGGGATGAAGACGGGCTCCTTGGTGGTGGCAGCATTGTCACTGGGCCCCACCATGTTATGACTGAAGACCCGGAAGTAGTAGCCATTGCCAATGATAAGCTCTGACACCACGCAGTGGGTACTGCGGTAGTGCTCCAAGACAGTGAACCACTCCTGCAGGTGTGGAGGAAAGGGAGGGGTCTCTGGGGGCAGGTCCTACTTCCTGCCGAGGCCCTCTCAACTGTGGAGGGAACCAGATCGGAGAGGGAGGATGAGAGGAAGGCCCATTCTCAGGCCAGGAGAGAGGCAGCTGGGGCTGCCTGGCCCTAGGGAGGGTATATGTGGGGCCCAGGCCCCCAGGCTCACCATGGTCTTCTTGTCAGCTTTCTGTACTGTGTAACCCAAGATCTCTGTGTTGCCATCATCTTGGGGTGGCTTCCACTCCAAAGCCACATTGAAACCCCACGTTTCTGTGACCCGAATGTCCACTGGAGGACTTGGCTTGTCTGCAGAATATAGACCCAGTTGGAACACCACACCTCCTGATACTTACTGCCTGAGCAAGAGCAGGGGATGCCAGGCACAAGGGGCCCCGTGGCCCGCCATCCTGGACTTGGCTGTCGTCTTCTGCAGGACTCTGGGCATCCCAGAGCAGGGGCCCCAGGACTGAAAGATGTGAAGCCCTGGGTTGGGTCCAGCTCAGGGACAGGAAATGAGGGGGCTCAGAGGGAGGCCCCAGTGCCACGCACCAATGACCTGCAGGACCAGCGTCGCCTTGTCCTCCATGTTCTCAATGCGCAGCGCCACCTGGTAGGTGCCAGAGTGGGTACGGCGAGCGGCCCGGATAAACAGGATGGTGTCCGTAGGGCTGTTTCGGATGCTCACCTCCTCGCTGGCCAGTGGCTGCCCCTCTTTGGTCCAGGTCACCTGAGGCCGGGGCTTGCCCTGTGGGGAGGAACAGCTCACTCCCAAGCCTGGCTCTTCCTGAAGGCCGGCCACCACTGCAGCCTCGCATGCCCAGGTGAGGTCCCGGGGTGTGGTCAGCCCTGCGTCACACCCATCTGCTAGACATGAACAACACACTGCGAGACAGAGAAGGGGGCCAGCCCTACCTGAAAAGGAATGAGGAGGTTCACGGGCTCCCCAACTCTCCTCTGGATGGTCTGGCGTAGGTGCCTGGGCAGCTGGAGCCGTGGCCGCTCTGTGGAAACAGAGTGGGTGGCTCAGTGGGGACCAACCACAGCCCGAGGCCTGAGAAGCGCCACAGGTCCGTTTTCTCTTGAGGCAGAGCCCAGAGAGCTGCAAAGAAAATCGCTGCCTCCTGGGCCCACCGCCCCGCCTTCGCTCCCCCTAACCCCAGCCTGAGCGGTTCACATAGCTCCTGCTTCCACCTGAGCCTCATCACACCAATGCAAGAGAAGGCAGGGACAGAGAGGGTGTGCAATTCGTTTGAGGTCACACAGGCCAGGATACAAATGTAGGCTTTTGGATCCTATAACCCGTGCTGTTTCCACCCCAGTTTGCTGCCTCTTTCCACTTGGAGAACCAGTCCTTAAACAATTGATCCTTTTTTGGGAATAAAGGAATGGGAAGTGGATCCCAGATCAGCCAATCTGACCCCAAGTGGCCTCATTGCTCAGTCCTGAGCACGTGGAAAATACCTGCCTGTTGGAGCTGAGAGACACAGACTAGAGCTGGGAGGTGATGGTATATGACCTACATTCTCCTGTTCCAAACAGGTGGGCGTGGAAAACCAAGAGGACACTTTCCGTACAGGTTTGCCCTGGGCCTGGGCATGGGGAAGGGCTCCAAACCCTCCTGCCCAGCGTTTAGCCCCTCCCTCTAGTAGGGTCTCCCGGACTGTCCCAACCTCCGCTGGCACCAAGGGTCAGGGGATCAGTGGCAGGTTTTGCGACTGCACAGGGGGCACTCACGCAGTATCTCCTGCACCGTCACGGGCTCCTTGGTGGTGACAGGGGCTCCAGGGCCTGCCACATTGTGCGCCCGCACCCGGAAGAGCAGCCGGGCCCCAGTGGGCAAGTCCTTGACCAGTATGGATGTGCGCTCTGTCAGCCCCTGCAGGGCAGGCACCCACTCTGAGCCTGAGGGTGGGATGGGGAGGCAAGACCGTGGGCAGTGTCAACATCGACACCCCTCCACCCCACTGCCCACCCTCTGGTGGCTATCTGGGGCCTCCACTGCAGATAGGGCCCTGCAGGGTGATGACAGGTGCCTGGCCTGAGGGCTGCTTTGGAGAAGGGTGGTGGCTGCGGGCCCAGGGCTGGGCAGGGGACACTCACAGCCCTCTTGGCAGTACTCCACACTGTAGCCGTCCAGGCCACCGGCTCCCTCACGCTCTGGGGGCCGCCACTTGAGGGAGACAGTGGTATCAGAGACATCCTCCACTGCCAGGTGGGTGGGCTCACTGGGGGGCCCTGGGCAGAGAGGTCAGAGAGGGGCCTGAGTCAGACAGGGAGACTTCCTCTTTGGCTAGCTTTTAAGCATTTTAAGAAATAGGTTGACTCTATTAAAAGACATGTCTCCAGATAGGCTTAAAAACAAACAATTACAAAGGAAGGCTGTAAATAGGAAAAGACACCCAAAGAACACAAAGAGCTTAGAAGGAGCCATTTCTGTCAGATACCATAGGAAATGCTATAATGTAATTCAAGGGAAAACGAGTCTGAAACATGGGAGTTTCACAGCACTGTATGATTAGGTGAGTTGACTAAGAGCTGAGCAAACGAGAAGTCAGCCCCTAAAGAGAGAGGCCTGGACTCTTCTTCCCACAGGCACCCCCTTCCTGCCATCTCCCCAAGCCGTGCCCCCTCCCTGGGTTGGAGGGGGTGCCTGCCCCTCCCTCAGACAGCTGCCCCTGAAGGCTCACACATCCTAATAGGGACAGGTGTCCTCAAGAGCCTGCCACACCCTCAGCGTCTTTTCTACCTTCTCTACCCTCATTATACAGATGAGGGACCTGAGGCTTCAGGGGGAGACAATGACTCCAGATGGCCCTCTCGGAGATAATGGAGCTGGCCCTGCAAACCGATCTCCAGCTCCTGGGCCAGGGCCCTTTCCACAGACAGATGTCCCTCTGTCCCTCAGGCACCTACTACCCTTACCTTATCCCATATATGATAAATCCTGGTTGAAAGGAGTGGGGAGCAGGGAACGATTAATATTTATCGAACACCTACCGTATGCCAGCTGCTCTGCCTGCACCATCTCATTCCATCCTAACAACAGTTCTATAAAGTAAGTACTGTCATTACTCCCATGTTATAGATATGAAACTATAACATGGCTCAAGAGATGAACCACGGGTGAGAGTGGTGTGAGTCTCAACTCCACCCTCTACCAGCTGGGTGACCTTGAGCAAGTCATTTAATTTCTGTGAACCTCACTTTCTTCTTCTATGACATGAAGAGGATTACCCCTGGCTGTTGATTAAAGACGAGGGATGTAAATGCCTAGGGTGGTGGCCGCCCACACAAAGCAGCTGCTATTATTGGGTCCCTTCACCAGGGATGGCACGGGGTCAGTGCCAGGCCCAGCAGACTTACCCACAGGCATGAAGGGCTGGGAGGCGGGGCTGGGCCTGGACATGCCGATGGCGTTGACTGCGTAGACGCGCATCTCATAAACCACGCCCTCAATCATGCGCCTCGCCTCGTGTCTCAGCTCCCGCAGCAGGTCGAAGTTCAGCCGCATCCACCGGTAGCTCTTCTTCTTCTTGCGCTCCAGGATGTATCCTGAGCAAAGGAAGCTAAAGCTCTGGTCTGGGGCTCAGACACCCCCACACCGTCTGCCCTCGGCTCTACCCGGGTGCCTTCCACTCACCCAGGACTGGCTGCCCGCCGTCATAGGCAGGCGGCTCCCACTGCACCGTGCAGGAGTCCTCGCCCACGTTACTGATCTTGGGGGCTGCAGGGGCGTCTGGCACATCTAAAGGGAGTGGACCCACATCAGCCCAGCCCAGGCCCAGGGCCAACGTTGCTCATCCCCTCACCACCCCAACCAAAGGCTACAGGCTCACCCCCACCCCCCCCAGAGCCAAAGAGATCTTTCTAGAATGCAGTTCTGATCAACCTTTTATGGCTCCCCCCCATTTATATTCACCCATGACCTAGTCCCAATCCTCTCTATGGACCTGAGAATGTGCCCCTTGATGTTCGCTGAGTGACCAAATGAGTAAATGTATGGGCCCTCCCTAGTTGCCCCTCTGTCTTCCCCTACTGGACCCTGGCTAGCCAGCCTCACCGATGACCTTGACTGTCAGGTTGACCTGGTCCTCGCCCACAGGGTTCTTCACCGTGACGGTGTAGACGCCCTCGTCTTCCTTCTCTGCCCCCTCGACCGTGAAGATGCTGCGGTCCTTGGTGGTCTCCACTCGGACCCGACCCTCGGTCTCACACAGCAGCTGGAAGCGGGGGCAGGGTGAGGGAAAGGGCCCAAGTTGGACTCCAGAGGCTTCTGTAGCCTCCGGAATGGCCAACCATTCTGAACTGGGAAAGGAGCTCAGCTCAGGGTTCACAGGGACGGCAAGCCTGAATGGAACCTGCATCCGCGTGAGCACCTTGTCCCAAAACCTTTCCTGAACACCTGCCATGGGCGAGGCGCCAGAGCAGGGGTCTCAGGCTCTAGCTCTACCTTTGTCATGGAATTTTAGGCAATCATTTAGCCTCTCCGTGCCTCAGTTTCTTTATCCACCAAATGGGAATAACATAACCTCACAGAGCTACTGTGAGGATTCCACAAAGACTTCAGCTGGATAGAACAGGGCAGGGAGGAGGAAAAGCTGATCTGAGTGGCCCTCCAGCAGCTATTCACACTAAAAAGTGCCAGGGAAACCCACCCCCTAGTTGGGAGGAAGCATGAAGTAACAGCCAGCTCAGGAGGATGGGAGCCAAATTGTGGCTTATCAGGAGGGTCGCTTCCTGGAGACCCTGCCTGGGGCAGCAGCACAACTGGCCAGATGTGGCACCTTCACAGAGGCCTTGCCCAAGGGTGGATAGAGCCTCACCCCACCTTCAGCCTCACTTACCTTCTTGTCAAACACCCACTCCTCACTGGCACCTGCATCCCCCGGGGCATCTAGGGCTGGCCCGGCAGGAACCTTTTTCCCCTGGGAACACAGCAAGAAGGAAGGAGGGGAAAGGGGACTGACTCAGCCTGGAGAGAATCCCTGCCCAGTTGCCCCCCTGTCTTTCCTTTGCCTGCCCCCACGTCTGCCTGCTTTGCCCACCTCCCTGCCAGCTGAGCCTCTGCACTCCCAGCCAGTGGCCAACTGCAGGGTGTGCCCATGTGGGGTGGGGAGTAGGTCCTAATGCTCATTGGTCCCAACCACCTGTTTTCCATGGGGAAGTGGAGGAATGATCCACAGTACCTGTGTGATTGTCTTCTGCCAGATCACAGTGGGAGCAGGGTCCCCAGAAATAGGGACGTCCAGGCGTAGCTTGTTCCCAGCCACAACCACGATGGTATCCGATGTGCGGCCTGGGCAGTCCAGGTGGATCTTGGGAGGTTCTGATGTGGGGAGATGGCATAGATCAGAGAAAGGGGAAGGGCCTGAGGCCCATAAAATGGGGGGAAACTGGAGGGAGCACATGCCCGTTTTTTTTTAAATCAATTTTATTGAGGTATAATTTACATATAATGAAATGCCAAGATTTGAGCATACAGCTTGATGAGTTTTGACAAATGTATATACCTGTGTAACCACCACCTGATCAAGCTCTAGAACATTCTGTCACCCCAAGAAGTTCCTGGGGAGGTTTGTAACATCAGGTCACCTAGTGTAACGTTTCTCAAACTGTTTCTGGGAACTTCCTGCTGGGCAGAGGGGGAAGCTCCCAAGGCCGAATAATTTAGGGAAACACTGGACTAAAGAAAGTTAAGCACATTTCTTTACCGCAGGATTTTTCAGAGTCTTGGGCATGGTAATAATGCACCTTCTGAATTAGTAAGATGTGGGGCAAGTGTTCAGCGTTTCCCAAACTTATTGTACCATGGAACCCTTTTTAAATGGAGTATCTTGTATTAAGTGAACCCAGTGTGGAAAACACTGATCTAGAGCATGCCTCAGCCTGGACTACTCTGAAGTTAGGATTCTGAAATGCCCGACTAAAGTTTAATCTAAAAGTAGGAGAGATACTTCTAAAAATGGAAAAGATTTAACAGTAAAAGCTTACATATGTGCTGTCACCTGACAGCTCACACACATCATCTCCTCTCACCTTTCCTGTCACCCATGAAAGAGGCACTATCAGGATCCCCATTTTAGAGATGAAGAAACTGAGGCTCAGAGAGATTATAATTGGCAGAGCTAGCGCTGGGCTTCAGGGTCCCTTTCCCAGATCTTTGCTCTTCCATCTGTGAGCGGAGGGAGCCATGTTGGATGAGTGGAGAGGTGGCGCACAGGGGCCCTGAGACTCACCTTGCCTGGGCACGAAGTCAATCTTGACCTCTGCAAGATAAGGAAGAGCAGGTGACACCAGGGCAAAGGCAGGGTCCAGCAACAGAGGCCCCACCCCGCCCCGGGCACCGGCTCACCCATGAAGTGGAGCTTGGCAGACAGGTTGCAGGCGAAGCCCTCAGGCACAAAGCTGTAGTCAGCCTCGTCTGCAGGCGTGACGTCGTCAATGGTCAGTTTGTGGACCCTGCAGGACAGCGGTGGCTCAGAGGGCCCCATTGGGCCACACACCCCTAGCCCCGCTGGACACCCTAGCCAGGGGGCCTGTGGCCCATCATAGCTCACTGGTGTTCTAGTGTTTCAAGTCCTTTCTTTATTTTTGAATTGTCCAGCTTCCTCACATGTTTTCAGAGGTAGGAGTATAAAAGTGTCACCTTGGCTGGGCCCTTGGAGACTAGGCAGGGGTTGGTCTCATTAACCTCCATGGCCTTAGGCCCAGCACAGGCCAGCCCAGATGCTCAGGGTGAGTAAGAGACTGGGAGAGAGCAAGGGCCCCTAGCCAGAGCCTGCCTCCTGTGGCTTCCTGCCCTGCCCTGGTCACCAGTGAGGGGGAGGGGGCTGGGGGCTCTGAGGCCTGTCTGTCTCTCTCACTGCTCCTTCTCTGTCTCAGATGGACTCTCCTCTGCATGCTTCTGTCTCTCCATAGCTTTCTGTCTGTCTCTGTCTCTCTTATATATTTATTTTTCTTTCTTTCTAACTCAGTCTCTGTGTGTCTGTCTCATTTCTGTCTGTCTCTCTCTGTTTCTCTTTTTCTGTTTCTCCCTGTCTCTGTGTCTCTCTCTGTTTCTGTCTGTCTCTGTCTTTCTTTGTGTGTGTGTGTGTGTCTGTCTCTCTGTTTGTCTGTCTCAGTCTCTGCCCATCCCATATGCCTATCCCCCTTCTGCATTGGGGCCAAGCCCTGCACACTCACCGCCCAATGTGGGACACTTTTATTCGGCTGTCAGGCACCAGCTCCTTCCCATTTTTCAGCCACACACCCCGCACGTTCTCATCTGACACCTCACACTTGAACACGGCCTGGTCCTTTGCACCCACGGTCAAGTCCGCGATGCTCTGGTACACCTCCAGCTTTTTCTCTGGGGGGCAGGGCAGAGCCAGTGAGCTGGGGAGGGAGTGTGTGGGTGTGGGTGTGGGTGTGGGTGTGAATCCCGGTGGAGATCATGTGGGCATGTGAAAACACATGCGTGCATGTGTGAGTGTGACTCATGTGCATATGATGGCGCAGGGTACACAAGGACCCTCAAGTGTGTGTGTGTGTGGGTGGGGGGTGACGCTAACCAGGGCCCCCTGATTCTGTGATGTCCTCTGAGGTGGCCACCACAGCATCCTATTTTACAGATTAGAAAGGTGAGGCTCAGGACATCAAAGCGACTTGCCCCAGGTCACACAGGCCTCGATCCTGGGTTTGCCTGATTCCCATACGTGGCTGGTGGGGCTGGAGCTGAGGAGGCCCAAGGCCCTGCGGCCTTGTGTGCTCCTCCTGTCCCCACGGGCCTCACCCTGCACGATGAGCTCGGCCAGCGCCTGGCCCCCACTGGTGCGCAGTGCGTAATGCCCAGCGTCCTCCAGCGTCGCCTCGTTGATGATCAAGTGGTGTTTCTGGCCGTCCTTCTTGAATCGGTATTTGAAGGTCTCCTCCCGGGTCAGTTCCACCCCATCCTTCAGCCTGGCCGGCGGGTGGGCAGCAAGTGCTATGGCCTCCTCTGGGGCTGCCCCCAGGCCTCCCAGCCCTGTCCCATGTCCCCATGTCCCAGCACTCACCATTTGACCTGAGCCCCCTCCTCAGAGACTTCGCACTCAAACTCCACTCGCTGACCCACCATCACCAGCTGGTCCTCCAGGGGCCGCGTGATCAGCACCGGGGGCTCTGCCACGGCACGGAGCGTGTGACGGACAGGCCCCTCTGTGGCCCTCCCGTCCCGGGGTCCCCAGCCCACCTTTGACAAAGAGCTCGGTGCTGCACTTGTCCTCGCCCACCACGCACTGGTAGGCCGCGTCATCCGCCAGCGCGCACTGGCTGATGGTCAGGGTGCGCTTGGCGCCATTGGACTCGAAGATGTACCTGGGCAGGGGCCACAGAGCAGTGGCGGAAGAGCCATGGAGTCACCTCCTGGTGCCCCATCAAACGGGCCCCCCGCGCCCCCATCCCGGGCCTTCCAGGAGCTGGACCTTACTTGCTGCGGAACAGAAGAGGCCATTGGAGTATCCCCGATGGGAGGACGTGAGACCGAGAGGAGAAGAGCGAGGAAGAGAGATGGCCAGAAACAGAAAGATGGGAAATTAGACCCAGGGAGAGAGAAATAGGGAGACAGGTACCGAGAGACAAAGGCAGAGAAAACCGGTGGAGAGAGAGCAGGGCTGGGAGCAGCCCTCTCCTCTGAGGCCCCTCCCCACGCCCCCAGCCCCCCCAGAACCTGCTCTGCCCCCTGGCCGCACCTGCCACTCATCTGGATCTCCTGTCCATTCTTAAGCCATTTGACCTCAGCGTCCGGGTCTGCCAGCTCCACGGTCAGCCGGATCCTGTGGCCCTTGCTCACCTGGTAGGCGGGCTCCAGCTTCTTCTGAAAGGCTGAGCGCCACCCCTCAGCCTCACCTCCCTGCCACCCCTGCCCTCCCACCCCCAGCCCGGGGCTGGTCCAGGCACAGGCGCAGAAGGCTCAGACGCCAAGGCGACAGGCAGAGGGCCAGGGTCCTGCCTCCCCCTTCTCTCTCTGGGCCTCCACTGGGACTCTGTTTATTTCCGTATGTTCTACGTGTCTGCCGTCTCCATGTCTCTCTCTTTGTCCAACTGTCTTCTTTAGGGTCTTCTCCACTTGCTCAGCTCAGGGATAGGGTTAGGGGCTTCCAGAATGACAGAAGCTTGTCAGGAGAACAAGTGAAGGAACCAGTGGACCTTCTCGACCTCTGGACTCTGAACAGCATTTGCACTCCCGTATTTGCACTCCAGCTGCCTCTGCCCAGTGGGCAGGCGAGGCCCCTGCTTTCCCAGCTCACTGTCCAGGAGGCTGACACCCGCCCTGCCAAAACTTGATGGGGAAGGGCTAGCCTGAGCCCTCTCTATGGCCTGCCTTGGGGTGAGGGGGCTAGCCTTGGCCTGCCTGTTTTGTTCTGTTCTGTTCTGTTTGCCTGTGAGGAAGACTAAACGGGCTTGACCCTTTTCCCAGCTGTTGGTCTTTGGCCTAAACTAGCTTCTTCCCTTTTTCTTGTGTTGCAAGGGTGTAGCAGGTTTTTCTTTTTAAGGGCAGGTGCAGGAAGAAGGGACCACCTGGTCTTAATAGGTGAAGAGGGCTAACCTGTGCTCTGTCCTTTTCCTCGAGGTGTCTCTGGGCTAACCTTTGCCCTTCTCTTTTTCTGTGTGGAAAGGGCTAACCTGGGCACTCCTGTTTGTTTGTTTGTTTGTTTGTTTTTCCCTACGCAAGAGTGGGGTTAACCTGCACAAGCGTGGGGTTAACTCTTCTCCTTTCCGGGGCTAAGCTGGACCTTCCTCTTTTTCCGTGCGTGAGGTGGGGGGCGGCGAAGCTGCGCCCTCTCCCTTCGCGTGGAGGCGGAGGGCTAACCTGTGCTCTTCTTCTCGTCGCGCTTCATGCCCTTGAGCCGCTTGAGCATGCCGCGCAGGTCCGTGACGCCGTGCTGGAAGGCGATGCGCTCGTACTCCGACGGCGGCGCCTGCCGCAGGATCTCCCACACGTCC
>NW_011888812.1:10537090-10556646 GCF_000151845.1 Pteropus vampyrus
TGTTCTGTTCTGTTTGCCTGTGAGGAAGACTAAACGGGCTTGACCCTTTTCCCAGCTGTTGGTCTTTGGCCTAAACTAGCTTCTTCCCTTTTTCTTGTGTTGCAAGGGTGTAGCAGGTTTTTCTTTTTAAGGGCAGGTGCAGGAAGAAGGGACCACCTGGTCTTAATAGGTGAAGAGGGCTAACCTGTGCTCTGTCCTTTTCCTCGAGGTGTCTCTGGGCTAACCTTTGCCCTTCTCTTTTTCTGTGTGGAAAGGGCTAACCTGGGCACTCCTGTTTGTTTGTTTGTTTGTTTGTTTTTCCCTACGCAAGAGTGGGGTTAACCTGCACAAGCGTGGGGTTAACTCTTCTCCTTTCCGGGGCTAAGCTGGACCTTCCTCTTTTTCCGTGCGTGAGGTGGGGGGCGGCGGAGCTGCGCCCTCTCCCTTCGCGTGGAGGCGGAGGGCTAACCTGTGCTCTTCTTCTCGTCGCGCTTCATGCCCTTGAGCCGCTTGAGCATGCCGCGCAGGTCCGTGACGCCGTGCTGGAAGGCGATGCGCTCGTACTCCGACGGCGGCGCCTGCCGCAGGATCTCCCACACGTCCTCCTCCGCCGGAGCCTCCAGCTTCGAGTCCCTGTGTCCCGCAGTCCGTGAGCACAGGCCTCAGGGGACACCGCGTGGCCAGGGGCAGGATTGCAGACCCCTCCCCTAGCGCGGGGCTTCTTGGGGCCAAGACCAAGAGGTTGTAGCTGCCCCGGCCCGTCTGCCCCTTCCTTTCTGATGGGGCAGCTTGAGCTGGCATGAGTGTCCGCCAGTTCCAGGGGTCCAGGGGGCTTAAGGCTCAGTGTGGGGGCTGAGGCTAGGAAGGGGTTCTTGATGGAAGTAAGGGTGATAGGGGTGCTGGGCGTCACAGGGCACTCACCGTGGGGTCCGGAAACTGCTGCTCCAGGTCGGGAGAAAGGCAGGGACCCGTTAGAGGAGTGGTCTACTGCTCCACAAAGACTTGAGGGGTGGGAGCCCATGGCCCTCCCCGCCTCCTCCTCCCTGCACTCACGCCCTTCCGCCTCTCCTTGTTTACCCCTCCTGAGCTCTGGCAGGTGGGTATCAGAACCTCACCCAGGTCTGTCTGATTACCAGCCTCATCCATCTCTCACCCACTGTGAGGGGATGGGATCCTGCCAGCGTCCTGCTGCCCCCAAACACCCGACCCCAATGCTTACTCTCTGGGCCACAGTAGCATCAGCCGTAATGCAGGGTCCGGGAGAGAGAGGGAGAGGACACAGAGGACATGAGTCAGTTGGGCTGAGCTGGGTGAGCAATTCCTGTGGCTCTAGGGCCCTCTCCTAGCATCTTCTGGGTCCCTGCAACCTACTGAGGTGAGCTATTGCAGACTCGAGTGTGGGGTGGTCGTGGGGGATGCTGTGAGGATGTTAGTTCACAGGACATAATATCTGTAGAGCCCTCTGACTCTTCCCAACACCAGGATTGTCCCATCTGACCGACAATGAAACCAGCTCAGGGAGGTGTAGTGACCTGCTCAGGGACACACAGCTGTAAAACCACAGTGCCAGGATTTTTAAACTGGGTCTTGCCACCTTCCCCAGGAGCTGCTACTCAGGGACTCACCTCTTCTTCAGCAGTGAACTGAAGTCCAGAATCCCAGCATCCTCGTGGCTGTCACTGTGGAAAGGAATCCCCAATGAGGTTGAAGCAGAGCCTACTAGAAGGGGCTGGGAGCGGGTAGTGGTGAGGGTGGAGTGATAGGAAGGAACGCTGGCCAGATGGCGGCTCTTTGCCTGTCTCAGACCCCTGGGGTCTGTGTACCGGGCACGTAGGGCTGGGGGAGGGAGGGGTACCTGATCCGACGACCACCTCCAGCCAGGCTCCTGTGGGGGTTAGAACCAGTTCCTCACCTGCCCAGGGAGCTTCCTCTCCCCCATGCCCATCAACTTAGCCCTGACCCCCACAGCGCCCCAGCCCTGACCCTGAGGCTAGCCACCCCCAGGACCTGAGGAGACATGGCCACTCACGTGCGGCGGAAAGCTGATCGGAGGTCCAGGTCTCCAGGGCCAATGGCCTCTGGGTTCAAAGAGGGAGATGAGACAGGGAAAGGGACTTCAGAGGGGACCATCCCAGGATCCCTGGGTTCTAATATCACAGACCTGCCCATCCCCGACCCCTTGGGAGTGGGAACCTTCCCCTGGACCCCACATCCTGAGCCTTGCCAGGGTCAAGTTATCAGGGAGGGGGACAGGTGATCTTAGAGGTGGTTGATCATCCACTCATCTCTCAATTCACCTATTCACCTGTGCCAGGAGCCTGGGACATCAAGATAAGACCCAGACAAGATCTAGACTTGGCTGTCACCCTACTCCAGCCCTGGAAGCCTCCATGGATTTCTTTCATGCCCTTGAATGAGCAGCTTTGGGCATGTGGCCAGCAGCTGTCTGGCCAGGACTAGGCATCCTCCTTAGCATTGGGAAAAATGGAGGCAGGTACTAGGGACAGGACCCATGGGGAGCCAGAGCTCAGGACAGAGGCCAGGGCACCCTCCTCACCGTGGACTGTGAGACTGAAGTTGCAGCTGTCGAATTTGTCCTTGGTGGACACCTCACAGCGGTAGCCACCAGCAAATGTGGCCTGGGCATCTGAGATGTGCAGCTCGAACAGGTAGACCTATGGGGGTGAGGTGTCAGGGGAGATAGGGGCTAGAAGACGAGGTCCTTCACCCCTAAAGGAGACTGGGGGTGGCTAATGGCCACCAACCTTCTCACACGTCAGGGTTTAGTTACCCCATAGTTTTGTGTAACTAGCAAAAGGAACCCCTTCTCAAGACACGCCACTGCCATGTGTTGGCATAAGGTGGTGATAAAATATAAATCTGTGATGGCTATAAGGCAAATGCCATTCACTCAGGACGAGGCACTTTTGTGCAGTGCACAGTCCGTATAACTGAACATGTCAACCCCGCCCTGCCAGAGGCCGCCTTGCCTGGGCCAGAAAGAGTCAGAGAGCACGAGGCTGCAAGTCACAGCACAGGTTCTAGGCCTGGCTCTGAGTAACCTCAGACCAGCAACGACAAACTCTCAAGCTTCGGTTTCCTCGTCTGTATAATGGATTGTCCTGCTTGGCCACTGAGGCCATTAGCTCTGATACCCATCCATCCAGGGGCTGTTCACCCTCACTGGCTGGTGCTCCCCATGCTTCACCATGTCCCTCAGCCTTTTGAGCTCCCTGGGACCCCAAGTCTTATTATGCCCCCTTGAGACTATCTTGCCCTGCAAGCTCCCCACGTCTCACAGGTCCCCTGTGCCTCCCCATAACCCTCCTCTGAGCCGCCCCATGCTCCTCATGTGCACTTAGCTCCCCAACCTACTTCCCAAGCACCCTTGCCCCTTCTTTGCACCCTCCATGTGCCTCCAGTCTCATGGTGCCCCCCATGCCTCCCAGGGCTCTCGTGACCCTTTACATGTGTCCCCATGACCCCTGTGCCCGCAGGCTCTTGTGCCCTGCAGGCCCCACCTTGCTGGCCCGGTCGTAGCTGTCATGGAGCTGCAAGTGTTGGCCCACCTTGCTGCTCAGGTCCACCCACTTGCCCTTGAACCATTTGACCATAGGTGGTTTCAGAAGGCTGGCCCCAGCCACATGGGCTGAGAAGGTGATGCTGCCACCTACAAGAGACAGGTGACAGGATGGGCTCGGGGATGCCCTGATGCCTCCCTCCTACCCCCATACCTTTGGCTGTATCGGCTCCACACTCACCCACAGTCACCTCGCCATCCTGTGGCCGTGTCACAAACAGGCCGATTGGGTCATCAGGGGCACTGTGGCCATCGGGGGCTGCTGAACTTGATCCTGTGAGCAGAGACCTTTGAGAGCTGCCCTGGGACACCCCCATTCGCTGACCCTGGCTTTCCCTGCCCAGCCCCTCTCACCTTCGAGACTTGGGGAGCCTCCTTCTACCTCAGTGGCTGAGGTCGGGGCTTCTCCAGGAACTCCGGGAGCCTCGGCAGGGGCAGGAGCGGGGCCTGGCACAGGCTCTGCCTTCTCTGCTGGGATCAGGTGAGGCGTCATGGAGCAGCTTCTAACCAGAGACCCCTCCTGTCCCCGGTCCCTCCTCAGTCTTTATAGACTCATTAAATACTGCAGTGTGTGTAGAGCTTCATCTGGTCCCTCTCTTCTTCTCACCCGCCCATGACCCCATCTGTCCCCTAAATTCTCTCCCTTCTCTGCCCACCACCTCTCTGAGCTCATGCACCCACTCCTGTCCTTTGCCCCCATCTCTCCTAAGGATCAGACCCAAGAATACACACTGTCTACGAGGCGTCTCACTTGAATGAAGATTCCAAAACCCCTCCTCTTCTCTCACTCCCCAGGAGCCTCTCAGAGATGGCTCATGCTGAGCTGGGGAGCCAGCCTGCATTTCGCCTTCTCCTGCCCTCACAGACCGTCTGTGCCCACATCTCCGTGAGTCTGCCCTGACCAGCTCTGAAGTCTGTCCTTCCTCTCCTTTCCCAGGCTCTGGCCTCGGTCCAGGCCCCAGTCTGGGCTGGGCTCCCCCCACCCCGCAGCTCCCAGGACTTCGCTGGTGGCACACAACACGCCGGCTGTGTGTGGGTGTCCAGTGGGAGGATAGGATCATGTCTTGTTCATCTCTGAATTTCCCCCACCTCCACAATGTCTGGAACGAGCCAGAGAACCACATGGGGGCACTCAGAGAGGTCTTGCTGCAGGAAAGGGGGCTTTCCTGGCAGAAGGCACAGCCAAAGCAAACGCAAGAAAGTGGGAAAGCACCTCCTACACCCCGAGTGATGGAGAGCTGGCGGGACTGTCCCTGCACCCAGAAGCTCAAACCTCAGGGAAGACTGACCAGGGCCTTACCTGCTTCTATGACCTTGAGGTCAAACTTAACCTTGGAGGAGCCAGCGATGACTGCATAAGACCCCTGGTCAGCAGGGCTCACGTCCCGCACTGTCAGCGTGTGCCGTGTGCCTTCGGCTGCCAGGCCAAACTTGTCACCGGCACTGATGTCATTGCCCCCTCGCTGCCAGCGCACCTTCACTCCTGCCCGCTCTGTCTCGGCCTCAAACACTGCAGGGCTGCCGGCAGCCACCTCTGCTGACCGTGGCTTCTTGCTGAAGGCTGAGACTGAGGGGCCAATGGAGGTTGTAGGGACCCTTGGCTTGCCCATGCACCCCACGCCTGCAGCCCCTCTTATTAAATATGGTGCCAATCACTTTAATGCATCACCTTATTTAATGTTCCAATAGTTCTATGAGATAGGCGCAATTATTATGCCCATTTCTCAGATGAGGACACCAAAGCTAAGAGAAGTGACTTAACGAAATCACACAGCCAGTTGGTGTGAGAGTCTAACCTCCAAACAAGACTTTTGCTAAGTGCATCCCTGGGTACCATCCCCAGGGAAACCAATGATGAGCCCAGCTTCTCCTCCACACCATCTGGGGCCCTTGGCAAGGGACAGGTACTCTGCCTACTCGGATGTGGCTAAATTTGTCCTCCAAGGACCTCAGGCTGAGAATCAGCAATTGAGATAAAGCGGGCCTGGGAGGGGGCTGGAGGCTGGGGGACTGGATCTGTGCCCTGGACAGCCTTGATAAGGATACAGGTCAGGACCAGGCCCCTGTGGTCCTGTGAAAGGCTGTGACTTTCTCTGCCCTTGGCCACGGCTCAGGGCCCTCTTGACCGTCCTCTCCCAGAGCAGAGTGTGCATTACCTCAGTGTGGGGCCACGCCTGGTGTGGGGGCCGCAGGCGGGCAGGCTCATAAAGCAGAGACTCTCAGAGCTAGAAGGAACCAACCCAACTCCTCTTTGTATAGATGGGGAAACTGAGCCCCAGCGCGGGGAGGGACTTGTCCAGGAGCATTCGGTGAGCCTGGCTGGAGTCTAGACTCAACCTGGGTGCCTGCCTGCAGCGGCCTTTTCCCAAAAGGCAAGCCAGGCCTAACCTTGCTGCAGAAGGAGACGGGGGTTGGGGCAGGGAAAGGTCCTTCTGTCTCCTGAGAGTGAGGGGGTGACCCCAGGAGCCTCCTGCCTTGGCTCCCTCCCCTCTGTGCACCAGGCCCTGGTTCACCCTCACTCTCATCAGAAGGACGGGAAGGAGAAACTGAGAGCCAGAAAAGGACCCAGGAGGACAATCCCCTCTCAGGAACTTGACCCCAGTCCCGCCCCCCAATTGTAGATGCCCCCAGCCCTCTGTGCCCCACACTCAGCCCAACCCCAGGCCTGGAGCTACCTGGTTTCTTCCCCGGCTCAGGCATCTTGACAGAGGTCACACCAGGAACTGAGCAGACACAGGCCACCCACAGAGGATCTGAGCAGGGACCCGTCCCCACACTATATAAGGGGCTCTCCCCCTCCCCAGGCCCTCCTTATCTGCCTCCTTCCCAGCTACCTGCTAAATATAGACAAATTCCAGAGAGCGAGTTTCTCTCCAGGAGAAGGTGGGGGAAGGTGGGGCCGCGTTGTTCCTGGCTGGCTCCTGTTCCTACCACCGCCAGCCCAATATGATGGCCTCTGCCTTCCTAACCTTCGGTGAACTTCAAGGGTACCCCAAACCCTGCCTGTGTATGTCCCTCTGACAGGCAAATTATGCAGTGGGAGTATGCTGGGTCCACGAGCCTGAAGCATCCTCGCTGGGCAGTGTGGTTATAGCACACAGGCCTTGAGTCCTGGCTCTGCCACTCTCTTAACTTCCCAGTGCCTTCCTTAGTTTCCTCATCTGTAAAGTGGGGTTGATGATAGCAGCACCCACCACATAGGATTGTTCCGTGAATGAAGCAGGTTTTCTTTATAGACTCATTAAATACTGCAGTGTGTGTAGAGCTTCATCTGGTCCCTCTCTTCTTCTCACCCGCCCATGACCCCATCTGTCCCCTAAATTCTCTCCCTTCTCTGCCCACCACCTCTCTGAGCTCATGTACCCACTCCTCTCCTTTGCCCCATCTCTCCTGAGGATCAGACCCAAGAATACACACTGTCTACGAGGCGTCTCACTTGAATGAAGATTCCAAAACCCCTCCTCTTCTCTCACTCCCCAGGAGCCTCTCAGAGATGGCTCATGCTGAGCTGGGGAGCCAGCCTGCATTTCGCCTTCTCCTGCCCTCACAGACCGTCTGTGCCCACGTCTCCGTGAGTCTGCCCTGACCAGCTCTGAAGTCTGTCCTTCCTCTCCTTTCCCAGGCTCTGGCCTCGGTCCAGGCCCCAGTCTGGGCTGGGCTCCCCCCACCCCGCACCTCCCAGGACTTCGCTGGTGGCACACAACACGCCGGCTGTGTGTGGGTGTCCAGTGGGAGGATAGGATCATGTCTTGTTCATCTCTGAATTTCCCCCACCTCCACAATGTCTGGAACGAGCCAGAGAACCACATGGGGGCACTCAGAGAGGTCTTGCTGCAGGAAAGGGGGCTTTCCTGGCAGAAGGCACAGCCAAAGCAAACGCAAGAAAGTGGGAAAGCACCTCCTACACCCCGAGTGATGGAGAGCTGGCGGGACTGTCCCTGCACCCAGAAGCTCAAACCTCAGGGAAGACTGACCAGGGCCTTACCTGCTTCTATGACCTTGAGGTCAAACTTAACCTTGGAGGAGCCAGCGATGACTGCATAAGACCCCTGGTCAGCAGGGCTCACGTCCCGCACTGTCAGCGTGTGCCGTGTGCCTTCGGCTGCCAGGCCAAACTTGTCACTGGCACTGATGTCATTGCCCCCTCGCTGCCAGCGCACCTTCACTCCTGCCCGCTCTGTCTCGGCCTCAAACACTGCAGGGCTGCCGGCAGCCACCTCTGCTGACCGTGGCTTCTTGCTGAAGGCTGAGACTGAGGGGCCAATGGAGGTTGTAGGGGCCCTTGGCTTGCCCATGCACCCCACGCCTGCAGCCCCTCTTATTAAATATGGTGCCAATCACTTTAATGCATCACCTTATTTAATGTTCCAATAGTTCTATGAGATAGGCGCAATTATTATGCCCATTTCTCAGATGAGGACACCAAAGCTAAGAGAAGCGACTTAACGAAATCACACAGCCAGTTGGTGTGAGAGTCTAACCTCCAAACAAGACTTTTGCTAAGTGCATCCCTGGGTACCATCCCCAGGGAAACCAATGATGAGCCCAGCTTCTCCTCCACACCATCTGGGGCCCTTGGCAAGGGACAGGTACTCTGCCTACTCGGATGTGGCTAAATTTGTCCTCCAAGGACCTCAGGCTGAGAATCAGCAATTGAGATAAAGCGGGCCTGGGAGGGGGCTGGAGGCTGGGGGACTGGATCTGTGCCCTGGACAGCCTTGATAAGGATACAGGTCAGGACCAGGCCCCTGTGGTCCTGTGAAAGGCTGTGACTTTCTCTGCCCTTGGCCACGGCTCAGGGCCCTCTTGACCGTCCTCTCCCAGAGCAGAGTGTGCATTACCTCAGTGTGGGGCCACGCCTGGTGTGGGGGCCGCAGGCGGGCAGGCTCATAAAGCAGAGACTCTCAGAGCTAGAAGGAACCAACCCAACTCCTCTTTGTATAGATGGGGAAACTGAGCCCCAGCGCGGGGAGGGACTTGTCCAGGAGCATTCGGTGAGCCTGGCTGGAGTCTAGACTCAACCTGGGTGCCTGCCTGCAGCGGCCTTTTCCCAAAAGGCAAGCCAGGCCTAACCTTGCTGCAGAAGGAGACGGGGGTTGGGGCAGGGAAAGGTCCTTCTGTCTCCTGAGAGTGAGGGGGTGACCCCAGGAGCCTCCTGCCTTGGCTCCCTCCCCTCTGTGCACCAGGCCCTGGTTCACCCTCACTCTCATCAGAAGGACGGGAAGGAGAAACTGAGAGCCAGAAAAGGACCCAGGAGGACAATCCCCTCTCAGGAACTTGACCCCAGTCCCGCCCCCCAATTGTAGATGCCCCCAGCCCTCTGTGCCCCACACTCAGCCCAACCCCAGGCCTGGAGCTACCTGGTTTCTTCCCCGGCTCAGGCATCTTGACAGAGGTCACACCAGGAACTGAGCAGACACAGGCCACCCACAGAGGATCTGAGCAGGGACCCGTCCCCACACTATATAAGGGGCTCTCCCCCTCCCCAGGCCCTCCTTATCTGCCTCCTTCCCAGCTACCTGCTAAATATAGACAAATTCCAGAGAGCGAGTTTCTCTCCAGGAGAAGGTGGGGGAAGGTGGGGCCGCGTTGTTCCTGGCTGGCTCCTGTTCCTACCACCGCCAGCCCAATATGATGGCTTCTGCCTTCCTAACCTTCGGTGAACTTCAAGGGTACCCCAAACCCTGCCTGTGTATGTCCCTCTGACAGGCAAATTATGCAGTGGGAGTATGCTGGGTCCACGAGCCTGAAGCATCCTCGCTGGGCAGTGTGGTTATAGCACACAGGCCTTGAGTCCTGGCTCTGCCACTCTCTTAACTTCCCAGTGCCTTCCTTAGTTTCCTCATCTGTAAAGTGGGGTTGATGATAGCAGCACCCACCACATAGGATTGTTCCGTGAATGAAGCAGGTTTACCGATAAAAATGCTAGAGCAGCATTGGGCATGTAGAAAATGCCGAAGGAATGTTTGCTTTTATTAGTTGGCCCCTAGTTTACCAGCTCACAAGAACCTAGGCTGGCTTCCTGCTGTGGGACCCTGGGTGTGCTCAGTCCAGGACCGGGTGGGAAGAGGGCAACAGTGAGGCTGACATCCCCCAAGGGGAAGGGCTGGGTGGTAAATCTCTAAAAACACCCCAAAGTGAAAGACACAAGCAGAGCTGGCTTTTGGCCAAAGTCACAAGGACTCACACAAAAATTACTTTTAGAATGTTCTGAATCCCCTCATGCCCCACTCCGAACTGTTCCTCTGTGACCTCTGTATCCTGTAACAGACCCCCTCGCTCACCTGCCTCACATCAGGGGCATCAGCTGCTACACAGAAAAAAGCAAATCACAGACGACACACTCCAAGCGAGACCCATTATCAAGGAAGGTCATTTGTCCCCCGTGGTCGAGAAGACACAATTCTCCTCATGAGCATTGTCCACGTGGTCAAACCTTACCATCCCTTTAAACACTGAAATCCATTCTTTTCTGCCATTTTAACCCGTTTTAAACCGGATTGCATCCTCCTGCACCTTTTTTTTTTTTAATCGCCTACAGCACCTGGTCTTCCTAGGTGGTCTCCCATCCAAGTACTAACCAGGCCCGACCCTGCTTAGCTTCTGAGATCAGACAAGATCAGGCACATCAGGGGCAGCATGGCCGTAGACTTGCACCTTCTTTAAAAGAGGACTATGCACCACTGACCTTCTCTCCGGGGTCTCTCTCCCTAAGGAAGGTCACAATCGGGCTTCCATGAGCCAGAGCCCTTGAAACGAGGAGGTGCGTGGAGCATGGCCCAACGCTAGTGGCCCCGAGTCTGGGTTCTCTGAGGGCCGCAGGGACTTTCTTCACCCCCAGGCTGTCGGCTGCCACTTCCTGCTCCTGGGTAGTCAGGAGCAAGAAGCTTCTAGGCCACCGGGCTCATCTTTTGTTGTTTCTCCCCTGCTGTGGGCTGGAAGCCAGAGGACACAGGACACTGGGCTTCACCCCAGGGGTCCACTCGTGTCCAGAGTCCTGCTCACGTGGATTCTGTGAGGACACCTTGTGGCCCACCGGAGTTCTGGGGCCCAATTCCTGTCCTGCCCACCCCTCGCCAGTTGTGTGACCTTGGACAAATTACTTGACTTCTTTGAGGAGCCTCAGTTTATAAAATGGGATTTTCGACTTCCCTTCTCAAGGCCAGAAAATCCAGCGTGGTTGCCGTTACTATCATCATCATCATCATACTGGGGTCATAAGCTAAAGATTATGAGTTTAAGCCTCCCTGAGGTTTTAAAAGAAAAACTATTTTTCAGATTTGGAGAGTTTTTTAATGATTTATTTCCCTAATAACAGCTGAGGATTCATTCTTTCCACCAGGTCTAATTCCTGGTCAGGCACCGTGTGTCATTGGTCTTCATGTTCCCACCATCCTCAGTAAATGCCTAATGGACCAGTGAGAAAAACAGAGATCACACGGGCCCGGACAAGGTGCATAAACAATTTTAAGAGATTCTCTGTGCTGCAAAAGGACTCACAGAATAATTTTAATAATAGGGTTTCTTCAGGAAGCTAATGAGGGAGAAGTGTGGGAAGGGAGAGGGGCTTAAATTTACAGATATAGTGACTTCGAACTCCCAAGGAAGCACCCTGGTTGTACTAAGCAAGGCTGATCCTTGCCTGGGGTCAGAGGCCCCAACGGCCTTCCGAGAGTGGGGCTAGAGTCCTGGTGGGAGATGAAGTGGGGACCTGGGTAGGGAACTTGGGGGTGGCGGTGAGGCGAGGCCCGGCCGCCACAGTCCTGCCCCGGCCCCGGGGAGCTTTGCTCCCTGTGTCCGGCTGGGCGAGGGATTAATGCTATGGCCAGCGGGGAGGCCCGGCGGGCCCGGCGGGTCTGCGGGCCCGGGCTCAGTGGGCCGGGTGGCGCCGCTCCGCCAGGCCCCCGCGGCCCAGCACCTCCCCGCTGAACTGGTAGGTGAGCTTCTTCTTCACCTTCTTGACCTCGCCTGTCTTGCTGTAGTTGCGCAGTGCACGGGCCATCTTCTGGTAGGTCATCTTCTTGCGGTTGCCCTTCTGGATGCCCCAGCGGTGTGCCAGCGCCTCCTTGTGCTTGGACGAGAACTGGAAGGTGCCCTTGTCCTTGTCTACCCACCAGATGCTGTCCTTCATGTCCCCGCTGCGGAGCAGGTCGAGCAGGAACTGGTACAGGCGGATCTTCTTCTTGCTGCCTGTGGGCAGAGGCGGTCAGCGCGCCAGCACGCACACCCACGCCCACCACTCTACGGGGTCCCCTGGGGAGTGGTCTTGGGGAAGGATTGGGTCGGCAGAGGTCCACGGGGAACCGGGTCCCCCACTGCATGCCTGGTACACACACTCACACTCATTCACACTCACACACAGCGCAGAGAGGTACAACACTCACACACACACGCTCAGCTCTGTGGTGTGACTGCTGCGTCAGCTGGTCTTGGCTGGGGTGGGCCTAAGCACAAATACGGCCAGGGTCGGGGCTGGGGCTCGGCCCCCCTACCTGTTTCCCCGTGCACAAGGCCTGGCCCCGGCTCCAGGCCGTCCGCCTCCCCATCCGACACCTCCAGTGGGGGGCTGTGCCGCTCTCCCTCCTCCTCATCAGAACTGGGCTGGGCTGGGGACAGCGAGGGGTATGGGAGGCACATGCGGGGTAGGTAGGGGACCTGGAAAGGTGGGAGAAAGAGAGTTGAGCCAGTGAGGGATTTGGAAGCTCAGGGCTGCAGGGCAGGGGTCAGCGGAGGAGGAGCGCGGAGCAGGCCGAGGGTGGGGCGGTAAGCAGGGGCCAGGAACACGTGAAAGAGGCGGGGGAATTTGGAGGTCATTCAAGTTACAGAGGTTAGGCAGGGTCACCACGCATAGGGTGCAGGTTGTGGGGACGAGGGGCTGCTGAAATCCCGCCAAGCTGGGCCCCCCGGTTCAGGGCCAAGTGACTCAGGGAAAAGGTCCCTGTTTCTCACATGCACAAGGTACCATATGGACTAGCAGTGGCCCCGGGGTGAGAAGTAGGGGTGTGGAGAGGCCTACGAGTTAGGCACCAGAGTGCATGGGCTTTAGTAAGTGAGCCATGAGTGAGGGAAGAAGCAGTCAAGGTCATGAGGGGAGATAGAGGTCAATGGAGGTCACCGTTTGGGATTAAGGTCAGTGGGTCTGAGCAGGGTCAGTAAAGGGGGTCGTTGGGGAGAGACAGGGGCCAGCAGACGTCAGTGGAGGTCAGTGCTCAATGACTCGGATGCTAGATCCATGGGGGGCCAGCAAATGGTGGTTGCAGCCAGCGAGGGTCAGGAAGGCCCATTCGTTGGGTTGGGGTCAGGCGGGTTGGTGTGGGGGGTGGGAATTATCTGGGCTCTGTCCATCATGGGGAGAGAGGAGATAAGGGGTGGGGGGTCACAAGGTCAGTCAGAGGGTCAGGAGGAGCCGTTGGGTCTTCAGCCACCGTTGGCGCCGTAGGGCAGGAAGCGAGTTGAGTAAGAGCCTGTATCAGCTTCCTGTGAAGCCTGGGCCCCACCACGGGCCTCAGGCTCCTTCGGGCCAGGCCGGACTGCACGCACCTGGTGGCCGAGGCTGGCATGGGTGGGCGCCATGGGGGTGTCGAGCACGTGCATCTGCTCCAGCTCCATGTGGCGGTAGAGCTGCTGCAGCTGTGGGGGCTGCACACTCTGCAGCTCCGTGAAGTGGTTCTCTGCGAAGCTCTCAAACTCACTGTGCACATGGTGCGGGTGGAAGTCCCAGTAATGGTCTGTGGGGAACAGCCAGGCAGTAAGGGGTGAGCCCGGGGATGGGCAGGGCAGGAAAAGGTTAGAATAATGTAAAAATAAGAATGCCAGGATGAATGGGGCTATTACCACAGGCCAGCCTGGACTACAAGGTGACATTAATCACCTCGCCATTCTGCTCGTTATCTGACGACCCTATTTTATAGATGAGGACCCTGAGGCTCTGAGGGGCTATATATATAACATGCTCATGGTCCAAGGCCTCGTCAGTGGCAGAGCTGGGACCCAGGCCTGAAGCAAAGCCTGCATTATCAATGACATTTCTACTTTGCCTCCCACATGGCCACCAGGACACAGGCTTTTGAGCTAGAGGCTGAATCCTGACTCTGCCATTTACTTCCTGTGTGACCTCAGTCACACGCATGGACTTCTCTGGCCTCGGTGGACTCACCTGTGAAATGGGGATAATAGTTACCAGGAGAATAACAGCGAGTTCACATTTGTAAAACTCTTCGCTTTCGAGTAGGCCCTGGGGGAAAGTTGACTCCCCTCCCCTCCCCTGAGTTGACTGGTTGCCCACAGTCACATGCATACGGCCTTGTCACATGGCCAAGGTGTGTGACTGCAAAGTCACAGGGCTGACATTCCTCACACACCAGAACTAGTCCAGGCTCATGTTCAAAGCCATGCCCTTGGACAGCTGCATCTGTGTTCCAGTGAAGTTACTAGGACCCGAGGCTTTCCTGGAAACTCCCTCATGGGTGCTTTCAGAGTCTGCGGTGGCGTGGATTCAAGTTTGAGGAACAGCCACATGCCACTGGGAGCCCTGTCTGGGACTCGGGCAGGTCTTCAACAAGGTTCCTCTGGGCACCCTTTCCAGGAACAAAAACTGCCACATGTCTAAGGACGTCCTGGGTACAGTTTGGGGTCCAAAAGAAGATACGGTGAGAAAGTGACAAGAGGGCTTTTCTCATGTGACCCAAAGAAGGAGCGTACAGGATGCTAGCCCAGCGTCTCTGGGACGAGCACAAGGCCCTGCAGGGGGACCGTCACCGGCCACGCGTGTGCATCTGTGTGTGACATATGCGTGTTTGTCTGTCTGTCTCTCTCTTTTTTTTCTCTCTCACACAAGTATATACCCATTCACACATTCCTAAGAAATGACATGGGGTTTTTTTTTTTTGGCTCTGGACTTTTTATCAGAAGACTTGCTTTCTAATCCTACTCTGTGGTGGCTTTGCTGTGTGACCCTGGACAAGACAGTTTATCTCCCTGAGCCTCTGATTCTCCATTCTACCGTTACTGATGTCCTGTCCACGTGTGAAATCATTTGAACCCTCAGTCTAGACTTCCACCTCTATGAGGCAGCATGGCATAGAGGAGAGCAAGTCCATAATTTGGGAGTCAGGTGGAGCTGGGTTCAATCCTGGCTCTGCCATTTACTGTTGTGTGACATTGGGCAGGTCATTCCACTTCTCTAAGCCTCAATTTCTTCATCCGTAAGATAGGGCTAATAATTACACCTATGTCATAGGCTTGTTGAAAGATTAAATGAGCCTGCAAAATGCTTAAAAGAGAGCCTAGCACAAAGCGAGTTTCAACGAACATTAACTATTATTATTATTAATATTATTATGAGCCTGGATTAGCACCTGAGCAAGATGCTTTAATATATGTTTATTTCCTCTTCTTACCCCTGCTCCTGCCTCCTTGGTCAGTGGCTCAGAGAAATAGTTTCAGGGGCCCTGGCTGTCACTTTCTCTCAGAGGCTGGAGTTGGGGCCCCAGCATTGTACCACAAGGGCAGTGACCGCTTTTACTCAGCTCTGTACTCTCAGTGCCTAGACCTAGTGGGCACTCCACAAACATTTCCTGAACGAATGAATGAATGAATGAGTCCTATTCTCTTAAGAACTCTCCCTGACTCTCCTCCACAAAATCATATAAACCTGAGGGAAGACAAAACACTTCATTTGTACTTGTATCTTGCACTGAGTTAACGAGATCCAGAAACTCTCCACTTGCTGTGGGAAAGTTGGGTCTGTCTTTTAGAGACAGGCCCTTTGGGGGCTCTGGGATGTGGTGAGCAGATCTAGGATGTTCTTTAGCTATATAGATGGGCTCTTCGGCCCCGCTCCTGGCCCTTCCCGTTTTTGCCTTCTCCTGCCCAGGCTGAAGTTCCCAGATCTTTGTAGAATGCCCCATCAATCCTGCTCGCCAACCTCCCACCCTCACACCCACTCCAGTTCGGGGTCGAGGGTCCCTTGAGTGCCTGCAGCTCTCCAGGTGTAGGATGAGAGCCCCTCATTGCTCTTTCCCTCCTGCTATCCACCTCTGTTCTAATTTCATTTGAGACTCATGGGCTCACTCTGGTGGTCCCAGCCTGAGGCCAGCATTTCTCAAAGCGGGTCACAGTGGACCTTCATCAGAGTCATTTGCAGGGCTGGAAGATCCTGCAGGTTTGGGGCTCACTGGAGACTCACTGAATTAGAAGCGCTGAGAGGGAAGCTGGGAATCCGGACTCTAACAGGGTCCCAAGAAGGTTCCTTTGCTCACTGAAGTTCTGGAACCCTGCCCCAGGGTCCCCAGAAAGTAACAACAGAGACTCTTAAGCTACAATTAAAGTTTCAAAAGGCCCAACGGAAACCTCACCTTTACCCTTGATTTGAGCACTCAGGCAATTATGTAATAAACGTTGTCTGGTAGGCAGAGACGGTCCAAGTAAAGGGCCCTCTGAAGGAACACAGTACATGCAAGGAATACTTCCTAGTGCAAAGGTCAGCACTCCTGGGCAATTTGGACCTCATTTCTGGATAGCTGTTCATAAATGCATTACTTTACCCCTTTTTGTCTCTTCAATGGGCCACCCAGGCCATCTGCAATTTATGCCTCTTTAGCATGACTCTCTGCTCCTTAAAAGAATACAATGTCATTTGCATATCTGGAGATAACTCTGGACCCTCCCTTCTGTAGCCTGTTAGGCACCCAACACATAATAGGTCTCAATTGATATTTGATTAAATGACCAATAAAAGATAACTTTTAATGTGTTTTTTATGTACCAGGCACTGAGCTGAATACTTAATCTACATTATTTCATTTAATCTTCACCTTAGCTCTGACCAGGTGGCCACTATAGTATGATCTTCATTTAGCACATGAGGAGATTCTGACTCAAAAAGACTAAGTCCCTCCTCCACAGGCAGTCATAGTAGAGTCAGGACCCAAACCTACCTGCGTATGACTCCAGGGACTGAACTCTTACAACTATACCATACCACCTCTGAGGAGCAAGGCTGTTAATGAAAGCTTTGATTAAGACCCATGGTGGCAGAGAGACTTTACCGACTGCTCTTATCCATCTTTCTGTCTTCCATCATCCACCTTTCATCTTCATTCATCATCCATCATCCATCATCCATCCTTCACCCATTCATCATCTAACCATTATCCATCCATCCATCCATCCCTCATCCAGCCAGCAATGATTCATTCATCTAAATCTCTCATTTCTTCCCTTTCAAACCAGCTCCCAAACTGGAACCAAAGTCCTACCCACACATCCCTATTTTTACTCAGTTTTTTTGGTGTCACTAATACCTTTATGTCACCAGGACAAAAATAAAATAATATTCAAAACAACCCCCCACACACACACACAAAATCAAGTCTTAAGTGTCATTCAGTTGACCTTATCTCCTTAGCGCAGAAACCCCAGCTGAAGCCAGGGCTCCCCCAGGGGAACAGAAGTAAGATCGAGACAGAGAAGGAAGATGAGGAATTAAGAAAGCAAGAGCTGAGAAGAAACTTTCTCAGGAAATCACAGACCACTGGGCAAGGGCTCCTGAAGGCCAGCCTCCTGCAGACTGTTCCGAGATAGAGACTAAGGGCCCAGAGCAGGGAGCTCCAGGTCTCGTGGTTCTCGTTACTCTCTACCTTGTTTCCTAGTTATTAAGGCTTTGGCTATTCCTTTCATTGCAAAGATAAATCTGACAGGACCTGAGTTTCATTCATTCCACAGTACCTAGCAATGTGCCTGGAATATAAAATCTCTCTCTATATCTCTCTATATATATATCTCTCTCTATATCTCTCTCTATATCTATATCTATATCTATATCTATATCTATATCTATATCTATATCTATATCTATATCTATATCTATATCTATATGTAATCTATATCTATATCTATATCTATCTATGTCTATGTATAGATGTAGATATAGATATAGGTATATATATGTGTGTATGTGTGTGTATATATATGTGTGTGTATATGCATATATATATGTGTGTATATACACACACATATATATATATGAGTGGGAGATGGATGGAGGGTTCAGTAGGTGGGGGGAAGGACAATTGGAAAGGTGAAGGAGTGGATGATTTAGATTGACGTGTGAATAAATTGGTGGATGGTTAGTAGTATGAGAGGAGGAAAGAGTATATGGAAAGATGGATGGAGAGAAGGACTCATACTTTGAAACTCTATTTCCTTTACCAATCCCATCTCAAATAGCAAATCCTATCAACCCCAGTAGGGTGGCTATTATCAAAAAACAGAAAATTACAAGTGTTGGCAAGGATGTGGAGAAATTGGAATCCTTGTGTACTGTTGATGAGAATGTAAAATGGTGCAGCCACTATAGAAAAAAGTATGGTGGTTCCTCAAAATACTACATAAAATTACCATATGATCCAGAAATTCCACTTCTGGGTATATTCCCAAAAGAACTGAAAGCAGGGTCTCAAAGAGATATGTGTACACCCATGTACACCCATGTTCACAACAGCATTATTTAGAATGGCCAAAGGTTACCCAGCTGTCCATTGACAGATGAATAGGTAAACAAAATGTAGTGTATACACACGCTCAAATATTATTCAGCCTTAAAAAGGAAGAAAATTCTGACACATGCTGCAACGTGGCTGAACCTTGAGGACATTACACTAAGTGAAATAAGCCAGTCACAAAGAGCAATACTGTATGATTTCACTCATATGAGGTACATAATGTAGTGAAATTTATAAAAACAAAAAGTGGGACGGTGGTTGCCAGGGGCTGAGGGGAGGGGGCAGTAGGGAGTTGTTGTTTAACGGGTACAGAGTTTCAGTCTTGCAAGATGAAAGAGCTATGGAGACGGGTGACAGTGATGGTTATATAACAGCGTGAGTATATTTAATGCCACTGAACTGAATACTTGACTAAGATGGTAAATTTTATATTATGTGTATTTTACCACAATTAATAATGACAATAATAAACAGCAAATTCTATGAGCCCTGCCTTCAAAAAATATCCTGAATCTGTCCACTTCTTTCTGTCTCTGTTGCCACCACCACTAAGACACTGTCATTTGACCGTCCTTTCTCTGCCTTCCTATTCTTGCTTCCCCTCCATCTGTTCTCCAACAAAGCAGCCAAAGTAACCTTTTAAAAGCTATTCCAGAGTCAAAACAAAACTAAATAAACAGAAAAAATAAACAAGCAAAAAAATAGGTTACACTAAAAAAAGTGGACATGGAAAGGCATCAGGCTTCATAAGAAAAATTCTAGTAACCAGAAGACAGTAGAGAATTACTTTCAAATTTCTAAGAGAAAAAAAAACAATTTTCAACCCAGATTTTTACACACAGCCAAGCTACTATTAACCAAGTGAGAGCATAGATTAAAGACATGAATAAGGTAAAACAACCACAAAGCCTTACCCCCTACACATCCTTTCTTAGGAGACTGTACTGATAAGAATAACAAATCCTTATGTAACATTCCTTTTACCGGCAGTGTTTTACCGGCAGTAACTGACTTCAGCAATCCTATGAAGTAGGTATCATTATGAGAAAGCTGAGGCACAGAGAGGTAAAATATCTTGCCCATGGTCACCCCAGAGAGTAATGGGGAGTCGGTGCAAACCCTAGCAGCCTGGTTCCAGAGTGAGGGCTCTTATGTCCTTGCAACACTGCCGCTCGAAAACGCAGGGACAAGAAAGTGTTGGTACCAAAAGTACTCCTCGTGGCTCAGTCGTAACGTTCGCCAGGTCATAATAATGGAAAATTTGGATACTGATTTGACAAAAATTACTATACAGAGAAAGGCAGACACTGGATGAGTTCACTTATATGTGGAATCTTCAAAAAAGAAAACACACACACACACAAAAGAAACCAAACTCGTAGAAACAGTGATCAGAGTGGTGGTTACCAGAGGCAGGGGGCGGGGAGAACTGGGTGAAGGGGGTCGAAAGACGCAGACTTCCAGCTGTGAGGTAAATCAGTCCTGGGGCGTGA
>NW_011888812.1:10557647-10573802 GCF_000151845.1 Pteropus vampyrus
CCTCTGCCAAGGTCACTCTTGCTTTTGTGCTTATTCTCTGCCTAGGACCCCTTGCCCCCACCTGCCTTTGCACACATGTTCCTCCTCTTCTCTCAGATTTCCACTCAACTGCCACCTCCTCAGAGACCCTCCCTGATCACCTAAATTACAGTAACCCCTCACATAGACACGTCACATTACATTGCTCTGCTTTTTCTAGGACTTACGATTACACGTCTGCTTATTTGATTGTTCACTGTCTCTCTCACTGGAATGTAAGCTCCAAGACAGTGGCATTGTCTGTCTTGTTCACCCTGGAACCTCCAGTGCCTAGAAAAGTGTCTGGTACATGGCATATAACCAGAGGCTATTTGGCAGATGAGTGCACAAGCAGACTGGACAATGAGTGTTGGATGGATAAGTGGGTGGACGGCTGGTTGACTGTCAGCTAAGTCAATTAAAATGACCCAACTGATCTGGCACAGAGCACTCTGTGCTCCTCCTGCTCTTCCAGCTGCTTCATCTTCCTTGCCTGGGGGGCTGCAGTAAAGTTAACATTCCATGTCCTGAAAATTTACCCGGCTTGGTACTTAGCATATTACCTCATACACTACGTGCATTGCCTCATATAATTGTCACAACTCTATGTGGTAAGTATTTTCATGCTTTCAGTTTTATAGATGAGGAAACGGGCTCAGAGAGGTTGTCACTTGCTCTAAGGTTACACACAGCCGAGTGATGGAGCCAAGACTAGACCCAGGTCCCGCCCCTGTGTCTTTTCACTAAGCCTCACTGCCTAAAACTACAGATGCAGAGGACATGCAGGAAGTGGTGGAAGGATTTGGGGGTATCTCTACCCTTGAGCCTTCAGCGAATTCCCTCCCACAGTACTAGGAAGGGGCAGAACAGATACCCAGATCGCGAGTGATGGGGAGGCGGTATGGGAGGAAAAGGGGCTGGGATTCGTGGGGACACCAGAGAAGTCTCTATAGGAACTGGGGATTCGTGACCCAAGTGGGGTGCTCAGGTACCCAATCAGGAGTCACTCCTAGAACCCTGTTGCAAATAGCACTGAGACAGGAAAGGCTTTCTCTAAAGTGCTCACTCCATCAGCCGGCTCCAGGTATAGCTCATTTCTAGATGTACGAACAGCAGCCCCATACTACAGAAAGGAAAACTGAACCTTCAGTAGATCCAAAGGAAATGTACTCAAACCCAGTGAAACTGAAAGGTGGTCAGGCTCAAGGCTAAAGGATCCCTAAAGCTGAAAACAGTCCCAACAGCCCTGAGCTTCCCGGAACTCAAGCCGTCCTGCTGCCTGGAGCCACCAGGGGGCGCCAGTCCTCAGGCCCAGAGGGCTTGACTGCGCAGGTCCTGACGGCTAGGTGTGCGTGGTGGTCTCTGGGTCATGGAGACTCGTCCTTGATGCTGGCTGGGGTAGCTGGGGATAGAGTTAGATGAGGGAGACTTTCTCTCTCAATTGTCTGGCTTTACCACAGACAGGATGCGTTTCTTATAGAATTATAAATAAGCTTAAAAGGATGAAAAAGAGGATATTTTAAAGCCTTTCTAGCCCTGGGTTTCTGAAAGAAGCCTGTGTGTTCCCTGATGTGGCCTTGAGGTGTCTCCACCACCTCTTCCCAAGACATGGCTTCCAGATATGTTCTTCATAATAGGTGTCAGGCATGAGTTCCAGGTGAAGCTGTTCACAGGTTTGACATCGCAGCCTGAGAGCCCTAAGTAAAGACTCGCTGCATGTCGCACCCCTGGGTGTGGCCATCAGCTTGAGACTGCCATAGACATGCCTGCAGAATGGAGCTACGGGTGTGATTGGCCCCCAGGTGTCGTGTTCAAGTATGAAACTTTCCTCAGCTGTGGGAACCAGTGTGCCTTTCCCTCTGGGGCTGCAGACACCCTAGTGTCTGGCCTGCCCAGGTCTTGGAACCCCTGGAGAATGCCTCAGTGAGTACCTCACCTTTGGTTCAGGGGTGTCCCCATCAATATGCCAAGGTCCACTTCAGATGACCTCTCACAGCCCCCTGCCCAGGTCCCTGGTACCTAACAATTCTCTCTCCTCCCCTGAATCTGCTCCAGGATGGAGGCTGGGCCTTGGGGTGGACAGTTAGACCCAGACAGAAGGCTCCCCCAGCCCAGGCCCCATTCTCACCCCCACCCTGACAAACTGGGGTTTCAGCCCCTGCTGAATGAGGGGGTCCTCAGAGCCTTTGCTTTAGCCTAGCAGTTCTCAAATTGGAGTTATTCTGCGTGTACTCCTCACCAAGGGACGTTTGGCCATGTGTGGAGACATTTTTGGTTGTCGTGACTAGTGGTCTGACTGTCATCTAGTGAGTAGAAGCCAGGGACACTGCTAAATATCCCATAGTGTACAGAAGAGGCCTCATAACATAGAATTATCTGGTCTCAAGTGTCAGTAGAGGTTGAGAAATGCTTCTAGCTATACACAGCAGGGAGCAGGGCTGTACCAACAGTTCAACATAAGGGGGTGACAAAAACAAAGAGGAGGAATTAGGGGAGGGGGGAGAGGAAAAAGCACTTGACCTGGAGCAGACAGACCTGGGTTCCCCCGACTAGATGTATGACATTGTCCAAATTACTTCATTCTCTAAGTCTGTTTCCTCATTTGTAAAAAGGCCACGAGCATTGGACAAGAAAGTAAACATGGAAGAAGCCGACTCGTGCCTTGGCACAGCAAAGATGCTCAGTAAATGCAGGCTGGGGTATGGGGTGTGCGGGAGCAGGAATGTGGGGCTTTAGGGTAGTGAATTCACAATCCCTGGGAACTAGCTTGATCCAATTCTCAGAATTCCAAAGTAGCCCTGGGAACCATTTCTTTTTTGTCCCCAGACCCCGGGAGTCACTCAGGCGCCCAAGCCAGACTGGGGAAGTGGGGTGGGGCCAGCCTCCTGCTCTGTACTCACCGTTGTGGCTTTCTCCATCACTGCTGAGATAGGGGTAAAATTCGTGCGTTGGGCGTTGGTACAGATCTGTGTCATAGGGAACCAGGTCTTCCGAAGCCTGCTGACAGAGGAGGGTGTCAGGACTCGGACTGTGGCGGGGAGACCCCAGCTGGGCTTACAGCGCCCCAGTATGTTGGGTCTACAACCCCCTCCCAGACGGAGCGGCCGCATCGGGCCTGCAGCCCTCTCTGCTGGGAAGTGGGAGAATCCACAGAGTGGGACCAGGGCCTCAGGAGAGCAAGAGCCTAGGTTCCTGCAGAAAGGGGGTGACGGGAACCCTGGAGGTCAGAGGTCAAAATAGGACCAGGGCTGAGGGGAGAGCACAGCCTCCCTCCACCCAGCCCCACCGCCCCCCACAGGCGCCACACACTCGCACACACTCGCACACACACCTGCGTGACTGAGTCCCAACCTCACACACTCCCCGTCTCAGATTCACAATGATGCACCTCCAGCCCCCAAACGCACACGTACTCCCCATGACACGCTCACCTGCACACTCCTGCAAGGGGACTGACGCCCGCACATCCACTCACACTTGCTCTCGCCCTCACTCTAAAGGTCACTCGCATTCACACACGCTTGTGGTCACACACACAATCCATTATACACCCACCCTCTAGGCCCAGGCAGAGGCACACACATTAACACACATATCCCCATATTCGACTTCAAGCACGTTAACTCTCACATTCGTGCCTGTATCCTTCCACAATCACTCATGCTCCGCTTGCACACTCATCCTCACAGCACACATGCTTGTCCTCCTGCCACAGTGCCCACAGCCCATACCCCAACCGCCCATTCTCTCTCAGAGCCTGTGCCCAGGCCCCACGCATGCTTGGGGATACCGTGATGACCAGTGGCCGTTTGCACTGACGGGTGTTACCGCATTCACCCAGATGGGCTTTAGGGGCCATGAGGTGGCCAGAGCCTTGGTCCCCTCACTCTCCCTCATCCATCGTCCTTCTGACGCCCTCACTGGGATCCTCCCTTCCCTTCCTCCCTTCCTCCCCGCCCCTTCCCTCCTCCCCCTCCCCCCTCACTCCTCTCTGTCCTCCTTCTTCCCTCCTCCTCCTCCTCCTCACTAACTGGCACAGGCACAGGGACATGCACACCCAGCCTTCCCAGCAGTCATCAGGCCTCTCCCCACCCCGCAGTGTGTGCCCAAAGATTGCACAACAGTTACTCTGGCCCTCAAGGCTTGGGTTGGGGGCCAGGGCCGCCCTGGGAGCCCACACTGCCAGGAGTACTTAGCGTCCCCTGGGCTGGGGTGAGGGGCTGAAGAGTTTGGCATGGGAGCCCAAGATGTGCCTCCCGCCCAGCTCCATCTGAAGTTCAGGGATTGAGAGGTCAAGGGTCAGAGACAGTGTGGCCAAGCCCCTAGGCCTTTGGTTTGCTTGAAGCAGAGTTGGCTCTTCCTGGGACCATCTCTGTCACTCCCTGCCCGTCCCTCACCTTCTTGATCTCAGGTTGGGGAAGGGTAGGACAGGGCCAGGCCGGGGAGCTAGCTGGCTGGTGGTGTGTCTGGCCCAGCAAGGAGGCTAAGGAGCCCAGCACCAGTTTCTGGGCAGAGCAGCCCAGCAGGGGGATGTCAGACCTGGGGTGCCTCCGAGCTGGGGTGGGCCGGAGAATGAGCTGCCTCTAGGCTAGGCAAGCTGCGTCAGGTAGGCAGGTCCTGACAGGCCCTTCCCTGCTCCCCTCAGGGCTCCCTGCCCTTGCTGAGTGGAGATGTGCTGGGAAAAAAGAGAGGGGTCCTCTCAGAGGGTCCCTGGTCTGACACCTAAGACTGAAACTGTCTCCCAGAGCAGGAGCAGGCTGGGGGACCTGCCCCAGCCTCCTGCCCTATCCTCCCTGGGATCCCCTGCGTCCTGCCTCTCCATCTCCAGTCTGTCCCTGTCCCCACCTCAGCCCCTGTCCTAACTCCAGTCCCACACTCGACCAAGTCCTACCCCAGCCCCGGTCCCAGCCCCGGTCCCAGCCCCAGCTCCAACCCCAACTGCGGCCCGAGTCTCCGCTCCACTCCTTGCTGCCGCCTAGCCCCAGCCCCTGCCTCAGCGTCTTGGGGACCTGCAGGCCCAAGACCCAGACCCTTTAGTCAACAACCATGTCCTCTGTGCCAGGTCTCAGACCGGGCACTGGGGACCCAGATTTATAGCAGCCTCAGTCCCCAGGAGCTCCCAGGCCATGGGCTGAGACCCCTGGCTCGCTGCCTCCTGCTCTCCAGCCTTTACTGTCCTGAGGACCAGCTTCTCCCAACACTAGTCTTCCCATCGCCTCCTCCGCCACCTCTCTGCTGCCTCCCTCACCATCCCCGGCCCAGCACCCTGCCCTGGAGCTCCGGCCTGCCACCCAAACCCCATCTATAAATAACCGTTCAGGGCCCACCGATCACAGCCCCACCACGGGCCCAGCCCTCAGGCCTGCAGGGCGTGCTCTGAGGACCCAATGGCCCCCTCGCTGAGTCTCAGGCCAGGAGCCCCAGGAGGAAACACCAACTTCCCACTGATAGCAAGCTGGGAGGGCAGCGGAGGGGCTGGCGGGCTAGTGGGCAGGGGGGTGGGTGTCCGAGGGCCGCGGGTTGGGCTTGTGGAAGAGTCCCAGTACTCACAGTGGGGACGAGGGGAAACCCTTCCATTTTGCACGCCTGTAACATCCAGCCGAGCTCCGAGCCGGTCAGGTCGCCTGCCTCGGTTGGGGCCAGTGCGGAGCCCCTTGAGATGGGGTGCCCCGCCTGGGGCTGGACGGACTTGGGTGGGCGCAGGGCTCAGGCCTGCCCCCTGAGCTACAGGAGCCCTGGGTGAGCCCCCTCCCTTGACATTGCAGGGCCAACTCAAGTTCCTGATTTTATCGAAGGGCCTGCCGCTGGAAGATAGTCCCCTTGGGGTGACATCACCGCCCCAGCCCTTTGCATAAATCTCTTGCGCTACAGGAAGTCTCTGGCCGACTGGGGCAGGTGGTGCTCCAGGGGCTGGCCTGGGAGGCCATGGGGGCCAGGCCCCCTGCCCAGAGGAAACTGGGACTGTGAGGGGTGGCCTTGGGGGCTGGGTGGGGAGGAAGACTGGGAAGAATAAGGCTAGCTCTACCACAGGGAGGCCTTTGCTGCCCCTGGGCTCTGCTCAGGCTCTGACCCCTAACCCCACAAATGCCTCTTTCTCTTGAGACCCCCCCCATGTCACCAACAGTCACTTCCTTGGGGTCAGAGCTGGTAGGGTGGCCTCTTGGGGCCTCCACTTTCTAGGCTCAGCCTGACTGGCTGAGGGCTCTGATCCAGCATCCTGCCAGGCCTGGCTCTTCCTGTGCTGGGGGCCCCCAACACCTAGGTTCTACCCAGCCTGGGGCTGGGCTCTGGGGCAGGGTCCTCAGCACAGTGTGCTTTCCACTCCCCCAAACCCAGTCCCTTCGTGTCTGCTTTCCTTCCACCAAAGGAGGGTCCTGGCTTCTTCTACCACCCCTCTCACTCCTCTGAGTACCACTGCTTCTTCCAAACCCCTGGGGCTCTATTCTCAGCCCAGATTTCTGTTTTCCCACCCCTGTCAATACCTGAACATCATAGTCTTCCTAGCTTGCTCACCTTTCTTGTCTGTCCATCCATTCATCTATTTTCCCATCCATTTGTTTATCTGTTTGTCCATCCATCTACCACCCATCAAGTCAGGCATAAATTCATTTCTCTATCAATTTATCTAACTGTCCATTCATTCATTTATCTGTTTCTGCATCATCCATTCTCCCGTTTGTCTACTTGTTCATCTAGCCATCTATACATTTATATATCACCCTTATTCATCAATTATTAATCCATCACTTTATATTTCCATCTGTTTATCCACTGTATATACAGCTTTCAATCTGTTCATCCACTGGTTCATTCATTCAGGTACTCATCCATCCATCCATCCACATAATCATCCATTCTTTCATCCATCCATTCATCCATCTACCATCCATCCAACTATCCATTTATCTGTGCATCTGACCAGTATTAATTGAGTTTAATTGAGTTCAAGGCTCTCTGCTGAGTGCCAGGAAAATATAAAAGTATTGGACAAGATCCCCGACTTCAGAGAGCTGCTGATCTAGTCTGGAGGAAAGAGGAATGAATAGAGATATGTTTTGATCCTTTACTCTCTAATGAGTCTACTCTGCTTGGGAAGAACTTCTTGAGTATTTGGTTTCCTCCCCTATGTAGTCTGACCCTTTGCTTTATATCCCCTCCCCACTAAGACTAGCCTGCTTCCTTCCTGTCAGAGGAACCCCAGGCCCCCACATGTTTCTTCACTGGCAGCGAATACCAAGGATTCACAGGTCTAGGTTCACCATTAGATCACTTCTATCTTCACTGATTTTTTTTTACATCCGAACTTGGGCCTCCCCTAGGGGTCCAGGTCACAAGTTCCTGAGACTCTCTAGGAACCTTGCCCAGGCCCCTCCCCAAGAGGAGGGGAGAAGTGGGCCAACTTGACATCAACTCTATCCCTGCTCCCCATTTCCCTGTCTAGAAGGCAGAGTCCCAGCTAACTGGATGTGTGTGTGTGGGGCGGGTGAGTCTACTCCACGAGAGCCAGGTCCTGCTTGATGTCTCCATTCATTCATTCATTCATTCATTCGTTCATTCATTCATTCATTCCTGTCTTGGTTTGGTTGGTTTCTATGCCTATGTATCTACTAATTAATTCATTTAATCACTAACTTTTTATTAAGGGTCTTTCATGTGCTGGACACAAACATAAACGAGGTATGCCCTGGGTCTCCAGGAGCTCACAGGCCTGCAGAGAGAACAGACATGTAAACAGATATGTAAATAGTATAGTTCTTTGAGGAGATGGGGCCACAAGAGTGAGGTTCTAGGTTAATTAATTAAGGAACAATCAATTTGGTCAGGACCACAGGTAAGAAAGCATGCAAGGGAAAGGGTATGTCTGGCTGAGAAATCCAGCTGAGCAAAGGCAAGGAGGTAGAAAAGAACAAGGGAACGGTGAGCCGCCATCTTTGCGGCTAGAAGCAAGACAGGACAGGAGAGCTAAGAGCCTTGAGTGTCCAGGCGAGGAGCCTGGGTTGCATCCAGGGGCGACCGTGGAGCCTCTGCTAGGCAGGGAGGGTGGTGCTCTTCTCTGTGCTGCAGGCAGCAGACCCAGTCAGCTACGTGTTCCTGAGGCCTAAGTCTTAAGGGACTGCAGGAAAAAAAAGAAATTCCATCATCCCAAGTCAGACCAAGCCCAAGGGACCTAAGTAAGGAAGCCCCCAAAAGATCCAGGTCCCCAAATCTCTGGAAACGGGCAGAACGACTTTCACTTTCTGTCCATTCACACACCAGCAAGTCTTCCCCATGCTCCCTCCCACTTCTCCTCCTCCCGAAGTGCACCAGAGGCCTCCTCCCCAGGACCTGCTGTTATTCAGTCTTTGAAACAGTAGGACCCAGATTCTACGCAATTCCAAGCAGAGCAGGAAGGGTCTGATCATCCACAACCATGGGGCTAACAGCCCCTTAAAAAGGAAGGAAATTATTTCGAGTGCCCAGCATTGTGCTGGACGCTTCCACTCTCGCGATCTCACATAACCAAGACAATCTTCTGTTATGTTGAGGCCCAAGAGATCAGTGACTAACTCAAGGTCACACAGCTTGGAAGTGGAGAGTTAGAGCATGACACCTGCCTTCCAAGGCTTGAGGAAGGGCTGGATCCTGGCAGGAAGCAGAAGGAAGAAAGAAAAAGGACCGAGAAGCCAAGTGCAGAGAGGACAGGAAGGACAGAGAGGGGGAAAAGGCAGAGAGGACTGGAGGGGAAGAGAAAGAGAAACAAAATAGGAGAAAGGGTCAAAGGAGGGAAGGGAGGCAGCCAGAACTTCAGGCAAGGAAGGGAGAGAACAGGGCGAGGGTGGCAGGAAAGGAGGACAAAGGAGAGGGGTGGGAGGGGGGCGCGCAGGCCTGGCCGCCTCCTTCTGCAGTGCAGGAAGCAGGGGTCAGGGAGGGTCCCAACTTGCTGTGGCTCTTTTTCTCATTAGCCATAAGTTGGTTTGAAACCAGTAAACCTTGGAGACTCCAGGGAATGAGAGGTCAAAAAAATTCTTTTTAATTATTTTATTTTTTGAATAGGTAATAAATGCACATGGTGCAAAACTCAGAAGGTACAAAAATGGAAACAGCTGCCTAGTTCCCCTTCCACGGGTTCCCCCGCCACCACGTACCTAATTCTTGTGTATTTTTCTAGAGACAGTCTAAGCACGCACAAGCGCAGAGGTGTATATGTTCTTTTTAAAATTTTACACCAAAGGTAACATACTAAACACATCGTACTTCTCCTTTGGTTCGTTCATTTTTCTTTTCCCTGCATCCATTCCGTGCCCATGCATATAGAACTGTCTTGTTCATTTTAATGACTCTATAGTATTCCACTGTTTGGATGGACTGTGATATTTTTAAATCATGAGAGAACAGCATTCAGATTAAAGAGCACACAGAACATATAAGTACAGTTTAAAGAATACCTATAAAGCTCATACTTATGTAACCACCATCCAGGTTAAGAAGTAAGACATTTCTAGCATTCCAGAAGCATCCCCGAAATGTCCTCTTACAGACCCCTCTTGTCTAGAAATAACACTATCTTTTTTCAGCAATTATTTCCTTGCCTTTTTTTTTTATAGTTTTACCACTTATGTAAACATTCCTAACAATATAGTTAAGTTTTTACCTTAACAGACTTTATATAAAGAGAACCATATATTCTTTTGGGTTCTGCTTCTTTTTCCCCACCATGTTTTTGTATGTAGCTATGGTCCATTTTCATTACTGTCTAGTATTTCGATTGTTCGTTAACATTTTTATTTAACCAGAATCACATTGATGGACATTCAGGTTGTTTCCAGTCTTTTGCTATTACAAATAATACTACAATTGATAAAATGTGCTCATTTACACATATGCAAGTATATGCCTAAGATAATTTCCCAAAGTTGAAATGCTGGGTCAAAGGGCAGTGCTTTTTTTCTTTTCTTCTTTCAGGAAAGCTAGACAGGAGTCTGCTGAAATAGTCGGAGGAAGATTTGAGTTCAACATTGTTTCCTGGGCTGGCCTGAGGTGGCAGTCCTCATGCTTTTATGTTTGTTTCTCTCTAAAAAAGCAGCCTTCAACAGTGAAGAACAAAATATATTTTTCTACCTTCAGCAAAAATGATGGAGGAGAAAAGGCCTACTTCTGCGGAAGTAAATATTTGAAGGGAAACTAAAATACTTTAAATTCTCCTTTTTCTATATTTAACTTTTCGATGCTAATCTTGATGGTTAAGAGGTTAATACTAAAAAGAAAATCGCCACAACTAAATACAGTCCAAGTCAAAAACCTGTGTGTGCCTCCCTGTACATAATAATACGTAGTATCAGAAATTACTTAAATAGAAATAAAAAGCCTTCTCTTATAAGTAATTTTGAAAATGACATAACTCTATCTGAACTCATTGGAACTGAGATAACTTATTTAGATTTTATAACAGGTACACAGGGATTTTTGATTCCCTCTTTTGATGTCAAAGGTGTATTTTTTTTACTGAGATATAACCAATACGTAATATTGTATGTGTTTTAGGTGCACTGCCTTTTAAATTTTGAGATAGATGATAGATAAATACAGATAGATGATAGATAGATGATTGATAGATAGGTAAATAGAAAGATAGATAGATAAGGTAGATGGATAGATGGATGATAGATGAGAGAGAGAGAGAGAGAGAGATTGTCACATTGCCCTTGATAAAAGTTTTACCCACTTACCCTCCTACCAACAGCTCATGAGTGTTGTTTCCCCACCCCCCTGGAAAAGTGGGTGGCCCTGTAGGGCTGGGCCCTGCAAAGTAACCTGGAGGCCAGGCAGGCCTGGGGTAGTGGAGGGCTGGGTGGCCCTTTGCCCACACTGGGCTGGGTGGCTGATGGGGGTAGGTTGGGTTCTATTGCAATCACGAGGTGGGCGGGCAACAGGAAACGTGGGTGCTGTGTCCTCGAAGCTAAATCCACAGAGGGGACACAACCCCTGAACTTGCAGACCCCTCAACTTCGGCCAAAAAGAGCTCTATAATGAGGAAATGCAAGCCCTCCCCCCACCCACCACCACTTTCCTGGCAACTGGTCCCCTTGGGCAGTGACAGGGCAAGTGGTAAAACTCAGGCCTCAGACCACGAGCTGGGAAAGTTGACCAAAAAGAGCTGAACCCATATACAGAAATGGCCGTCTTGCAACTTCCTCTCATGGTTGAGACACTGGGAGAGGCTCCTTGGGCCCCAGCTTGGGTTGCCTGGGCCCCTCAGAGCTCCCTGAGCGCTGGACAGGGCACCCGACTGGCTCTTTACTGCATTAGTACATCCAACAGATATTTACTCACAGCTTCCATGGGTCAGGAGACCCAAACAGGCAACCTCTGCCCCACCACCACCACCACCTGCCCTCGTGGGGCTCGTTCTGGGGCAGGGGACGGATGAGAGCAGTTCACTGCATGTTAAGAAGTAATAAGCGCTACAGGAAGAGAGAGGGCATGCTGGGCAGGGGGGATCGCCGGCAGGCAGAGCGGGTGGGGGCAGTTTGCAGTGTTGAAGAGGGTGTGCAGGGCAGGCCTCACTCGAGAAGGGGCAGGTGAACAAACCCTGGAAGCAAGCGAGGGAGCGAGCCAAGCAGATACCTGGGGGAAGAGCTCCAGGCAGGGGACCAGCCAGCACAGACGCCGGGCAGGAGCATGAAGCAGGACAGTGAGGGGGCCCTGTGTGAGGTGAGGGGCGAGGTGAGGGGCTGGGTCAGGTAGGGCCTCAGGGGATGTAAGAAATTTGGTGTTGACTCCAGAGAAAACGTGGGCACCATAACATTCCCTCTTACTCAATCTGAGGGTGGTGCCATTGTCATCTCTGTGATACAGGAGAGAAAACCGAGGCTCAGAAGTGGTCCACGGGGGCACCATAACATTCTCTCTTACTCAATCTGAGGGTGGTGCCATTGTCATCTCTGTGATACAGGAGAGAAAACCGAGGCTCAGAAGTGGTCCACGACTTGCACAGCGCGTCTCAGCCAACTTGGGGTAGAGGGGAGGCTTAAACCCAGGTCTGCCAGCTCACATCCTCAGCACGCATTCATAAAGGGCTCTGGGCCATGACAAAGGCAGGGGGAAAGGGGCAAGTGTCTGTCCAGTCCCGACTGTCTGCCCGCTGTTTCATTATCAGGCCATTTTACGAATGAGGAGAATGAGGCTCAGGCTGGTGAGGAGACATGCCCCAGACACACGGCTGGTGACTGACACGAGAGGGGACCGCAGTTCTGAATGGCCCTGTTTCCACCACAGTCCCTATCTCGAGGTTCTCCCACGGGTCCTCCCTTACCTCAAAGTCTTGCTTACTCTTGCTTGTCCACAGCCTGAAGCCCAAACCTCTGAGGCCTGTGCTTGGTCCCCTAACACCTGGAGTCCAGCCAGCCTTCTCCCTGCCGTACCCCAAGTGGACCAGCCCCATCCCCACCCCCAGCCAGAAGATACTTCTCAACATTCCCAGAACCTCTTTCTCAATCTGCCACGGCCTTTGCTCACAGGCCACCCGCTTCTACATTCTACGGCCATTCTGTCTTTCAAGGGCTTGCCTCTTCCAGGCTGCCCCCCAAGACTTCCCCTTCCCTGTTTACCTCCATCTCTCCCCAGCCCCCCTGAATCCTCTCATCTATGCCAGCTCCTGTCCCCTGTTCCCCAGTCCCGATAACAGGAGGCACAGATCTCTAGACCAGGCCAACCTCCACTGGGCCACCTCACCACACCCTCGTCTCTTGCTGACCAGGCCGACACACGGGGAGCTCACCTCCTGGCCACATCACTCAGCCTCCGGCACCTCAAACCCACCACCACCCACAGCGACTTCCTCTGCTCACCACGGGCAGCACCCCCCACCCCCTGCTTGCTCACCAAGGACAAGCACTGCTTCCCCACAGGCCCCCTCATCTCTGGAGCCCCTGGCACCGTCCTCTTCTTTCTAGACACCCCTGGATGTGTGGCCTCTGAGCCAGTTCCTTCCCCTCACCAAAGTTCAGAGACTACTTCTTCAGAGGGGTCGAGAAGACCCATCCCCCAGCATTGCTCAGAATTGTGCCAGCCTTTACCTGGTATGCAGTAGGGGTTCAATTAGTGCATGTTTCCCTCATTGGTCTCCACAAACACTTACTGAGCCTTGAAAAGCTTAGGAGCGTGGCTCTGGAGACCTCGATTTGAATCCCGTCCCCATCCTTTGTTCACTGTGCAGCTAAAGGCAGATCCCTTCTCAGGGCCTCAGTGTCGTCACCTGTGAAATGGGGGCAACAATAGGATGCACCCCACAGGGGTGCGAGAATTAGAGGAGATCCCATGTGTGATGTTCGTGTGTGAGGTGCATGCCCAGCGTCCCCCGGGAGGGAGAGGGGCTTGGCCCTGTCCCCGAGGCTCAGGATCTCTGCAGCCCTCAGCTTCTCAGAACTCCCACTGCAGCCTCTCCACAGTCTCCTTGGAAAAACTGAGAGATGCGGGGAGACGGGAAGCTGGCGGAGGAGAGCCCTGACACAGTAGCCCCTTCTCTCCCTTCCCTTCCCCACACTTCTCTCTCACCCTGTCTGAGCAAGCAGCTCTCGGCAGGGAAAAGCGAGACTGAGGGAAGGGCTCGGGTCTGGAGTAAGGACCCTGTGATGGGATGAGGGGCCCTTGAAAAGAAAAAGGAAAAAGGAAAAATCATTATTGAGCACCCATCACGGGCCCAGCGCACTGGATCTTTACAAGCCTATGGGGCAGGAATTACCTCCGTTTTACAGATGAGAACTGGGGCTCAGAGCGGAGACTTACCCTGCTCCAGCTCAGAGGAGAAAGGGCCAAAATCAGGATTAGACCTAGGCTTCTGTTACTCCAAAGCCTGTGCTTTCAGCCCAAAGCTGCCCCAGTGTTTGTGCCATGAGCCTTCGGGGCAGGGGTCTCTGTGCATGCGATGGGAGTGAGAGGGCTCCGAGGGGACCAGTGGGCGAGATGCTGACTTTGGGTTGCAGACTGAGAGGCCCAAGGCCAGTGTGAGGCTGCCCGCGGGTCCCGGGCAGGGTGAGGGGCAGCCCAGGGTGCAGGAGCAGAAGGCACAGGGCCGGAAGGAGTTAACTGCGTGAGGGGCCTGAGTGAATCAGAGGCTCCGCAGGCTATGATGGAAATTCCCTGTGCATGGCGTGTGGTCACCCAGAAAAGGGAAACGGTGTTTTTCGGAGCAGGGGACGAAGGCGGGGGCTGGAGCTCAGGAGCAGATGCCTGCCTGGGTGGGGCCGACGAGGGCGTTGTGACCAAGAAAGCCTGACCTCCGGGTCTGCTCAGGCCCTCGGTGGGAAAGGGGAGGTGAGGAGCTGCCAGGCCAGGCCAGGCCTGGTCATGCTATGGTGTGCCCATGGGCCCTGACGGATGGCTAGGAGTTCACCAGGCTCAGAGGAAGGAAGGACACTCAGGCCGTGGGAACTGCTGAGGCCAAGGCACAGGGGTGTGACTCAGAATGGAGAGCCCTTCCCCCCCCCGCTTTTCTTGGGGAAACTCTTTCCTGTCCCTCAGGGCCCATCCCAAGTGGCACCCCTCCCACCCCAGGAAGCATTAATTACTCCCTCTCGGTGTCCCATGGCCTCAGTTTCCCTCTCAGAGATCTCAGGATTTTGTCGTCTCCCTTTTCCGTGAGACTGTGGACGGGGGCTGTGCCCCAGCTTTAGAGACGGCTCGTACTCATCGTAGAGCTGGCACCAAGTAGGGGCTCACTGTTTATGAAATGACAATTTCACAGAAGATTCGGAAGCTCAGAGAGGTTAGGTGACACTCAATCAGCCTACTGGCTGTGGCTGAGCAGGTCAGGCTAGGCCTTTTGCCTAACCTGGGACTTGGTGGGAGGGGAGGAAGCGGGCAGGCAGATCCTTCCCTTGGGGCCCTAGGCACGGATGGCCTGGCGAGGGATGGCCCTCTGACAACTCTGCTGTCCAAGCCCTGCTTCCCCTCAAGCTTCAGGCCAGCCCTGCTTCTGCCTTGGTGACAGTGCTGGGAAACTTCTGTCCCCCCAGGAGGGAGACCGAGGTAGGAGCTGAAGCAAGGGGGCAGTCAGACAGGGAAAGGGATCGGGTGTTCGAAAACCTTGAACCTCAGCGCGGACACTTTCTGGCTGTGTGGCGTCAGACACGTGGTTTCCCCTCTGAGCCTCAATATCCACTTTATGATGGAGATAATGAGAAGGCTTGTTCTGGGGACAGAAAGAATTTACTGATATAAACTGTAAACCTCCACACCGACGTGAGGGAATACGTCGATTATCAGTAATGAGTATTGTGTCATCTGTTTTCTCTCCTTGGAGCAGTCCCCTGCTGCAGCACCGTCCTGCCTGCCAGTGCCTAAGCAGGGTATGCTGTGGTCTCGGGCCCAGGGTCTGTCCCAGCTCGATTCTGCACTACACGAGGCCCTACGACCCACGCCAGCTGGAAGAGTGGGCCGAAACTCACCTTGAGAGTGGTGGCTGAGGCCTCCTACCCAGAAACATGCCCCCTGAAGCCCCCAGGTGCCCCAGATTCCTCCACAGCACCCCGGATTCCTTGGTCCCCTGTGAAAGAGGGTGCTCAATGAAGCCATCCTCAGGCAGGGATGGCCAGCATGGTGGCAGCCATTGGTGTTGGAGCTTCTCCAAGCACGAAGGGGAACTGAGAACTGTGGGAATGTGCCTCGGGCAGGCAAGTGTGCTGGGCCCGGGTGGGAGAGGGGTGCTCTAAGGAGCCCAGGCCGATGGGGTCCTGGGGGCGAAGAGGAGAAGGGCATCTGCAGGCTGGCAGCCGTGGGGCTGGGGGTCACCGGGAGGTGCTTGCAGGTTGTCCAGAGAGAGCTGGCCAAACAGTGGGAGGTTGGGGAGCTGTGTGGGGAAGGAAAGAGGAAGCCATGGGGAGAGGGGGGATGGGGCTGCTGGGCATGGAGTGGGAGTGGGGGCTGGGGGCCTGGAGCCACTTTGGCCACAGCCACTTCACTTCTCCCCGTTTCGGTTTGTAAATAGCTGCTGGCTCCGTGCAGGCAGGATGGGCCCTGCCCCTTCTGTGGCCTGTGTCCAGGGAGGCCCAGGTCTGAGTAGCTGCAGATGCTCAAACCCTGGATTTGAGGACCCCGGGAGGCATCAAGGCTGGCCCGGCCTTTGGCCTGGGTGGGCAGGTTCTGGTGGGTCCAGCTCTG
>NW_011888812.1:10573852-10601807 GCF_000151845.1 Pteropus vampyrus
GATGGGGTCCTGGGGGCGAAGAGGAGAAGGGCATCTGCAGGCTGGCAGCCGTGGGGCTGGGGGTCACCGGGAGGTGCTTGCAGGTTGTCCAGAGAGAGCTGGCCAAACAGTGGGAGGTTGGGGAGCTGTGTGGGGAAGGAAAGAGGAAGCCATGGGGAGAGGGGGGATGGGGCTGCTGGGCATGGAGTGGGAGTGGGGGCTGGGGGCCTGGAGCCACTTTGGCCACAGCCACTTCACTTCTCCCCGTTTCGGTTTGTAAATAGCTGCTGGCTCCGTGCAGGCAGGATGGGCCCTGCCCCTTCTGTGGCCTGTGTCCAGGGAGGCCCAGGTCTGAGTAGCTGCAGATGCTCAAACCCTGGATTTGAGGACCCCGGGAGGCATCAAGGCTGGCCCGGCCTTTGGCCTGGGTGGGCAGGTTCTGGTGGGTCCAGCTCTGAGGAGCCCCAACCTGTGGTCACTGAGGTAATTCAGCTGAGACAGAACTTGATGACTTGGCCACATTGGGCTTATTTATAACTGGGCCTCTGTGGGCAGAAGCAGCTGTTGAGCCGCCAACTCAGCACTTGGGTTGGCCCAGGGCACCAAGGCTGGGGACAGGATGGTGGAACCCAGGCTGGCCTGATGGCCCCTCGGGCTGTGCCTTGGGGTCTTGGATCCTCGAGGCCTCTCTGCTGTCTCTGTGCTGTCTGTGATGGGCAGGCCTAGAGATGTAGGGGGAGCTACTGGTGAGGCAGGCATCTCAGAACTTCCTGCACCAAGTGGGTGGCTGAACTCAGTCGGTGGACCGGTCAGTTCCCAGAGGGCTTAGGCCTTAGCCTTCCTGCAAAAAAACAAAAAAACAAAAAAACAAACTCTTCCTCGAAGAGGTCAGATGCTGTCAAGAAGCAAACTCAACAAGAAGCAAAGTCATCTGCTCCCCACCCCCTCTTTCTTGCAATAGCAGCTTAAAAACAAAACAAAGGACATTCGAGAAGAGGGTAGCGTCCCATCGGAAGGCCTGGCCCTCACGGTGGAACTCCAGGCACCTGACAGATGGCGAAAGGCTCGGGTCCCTCCTGAGGCCCCCGCATCACGCCACATGGGCACTCATCTTCTCATCCCACTGGAGGGGCTGGCCCTGCCCCCACCCTCCAAACCATTGCTTGCTTTTCTTCTGTTGAAGAATGTGAGGGGTGGGGTGTGTCAAACACTTTCCTTAGGTTTGCAGGAATAAAGACGTTTCTAAAATCTTCCTACCATTTTTGAATCCTTCTGGATCAACCTTGTCACCTACTACTCTGTCCCATCAACACCCCTGCCTCCCAAACTGGGTCCTGGCATCCCACCTCCGAGCCTCGTTCCAGGGTGGCCTTCTGCCTGGCAAGCTCTTTCTGTCCCCCCGTCTACCCAAGTTCCCGCTCTGTGCAGGCCTATGCTGAGCCCCCTTCGAGGGTCCCACTCGCAGTGCTCACTCTGTCCTCAAAGCTGAGGTTCTTGGGATATAAAAATCAAGAAATGTCGGAATTGGGGCAGAAATGGATGAGGGAGAGATGAGGGAGTTTAGATCATGGGCGCCATGATCACTGCACAACAGAGAAGACCAAGGCCTGGAGTGGGTCAGGGATGGTCAAAGGCATTCGGTGAATGAAGGACAGAGCTGAGACCGAAGCCACGTGCTCTCACCCCTGGGCTTCTGACCTCTTGGGCCATCTGCTTGGCCTTGAATGGCAGCCATGCGTGGCCCCTTCCTCTTGGCAGAAGCTGTTGGGGATAGGAAAAATGAGGGCCTAGTGTGGGGGGTAACTCAGGCCACTCGCTGACCGGCCTGGGACCTAGGGCGGCGGGCCCACTGAGGCCTCTCTGGGCAGAGTCAGGGCGCCCAGCAGGGAGCCACCCGGGCTGCAGCTGCCCCTGTTTCCACATCGGCAGTAGCAAGTCCGGCGCCTGAGAAAACAGGAAGCGCCCAGTCACCACAGGAAGCATGTGTGCGCAGCCTCCCCACCCCCAGCCCATTGCAAAACGCCAACAGCCCCATTACCACAGGCACCGCACAGTGGTGGGCAGAAACGCTCCGGCCGTCAGGCCTGCCGAGAAGCCGGACAGACAAACTCCAGCCCTCACCTACCAGGGCCAGGCCACCGAGTGATGTCCAGCTGTGGCCTTGAGGAGCCTGGGGTCTCCTAGGCTCCCAGCCTCATTCTTTCCCCTGAGTTCTCAGCTCCATCCCTAGACTGGCCTGAGGCAGGCCTGCTTTGGCCATTGTTAAATCAGAACATGGGGTCAGGGGTCACAGATAGCCATTTCTCTGACCTAGTGACTGGCATTCGAGAACTCCGTGCCCGGCCTTCAGACACTGACTAGGTCCAATCCCCAAGCCTCACTGAGGCCGTTGGCCCAGAGCCTGCCACCCCCACGACCCCAGGAAGCCATCTGCTGTCAAGTCCACACCTGCCACACCCTCTGCCCAGCCCCAGCCCTTCCCAACTGAGACTCTGCCAGTCCCTGGGGTCCTACCCACGCCAGGCTTTAGAAGGCCTGAGCCCCTCCTTAGCCCGCCCTGCCTGCCCTGACTCACCTCCCGTTTCTGGGCCCCTGGGCTCAACCCTCGGAAGGAGATGGGAGTCCGGCGAGATGGAGGCCCGGTGCCTGGGGAGGCCTGTGCTCCTCCAGCCCCGAGGACAGCAAGGAAAAGAGAAGAGAGCAGAGCATTTCATGGCTATAATAAATCAAAGGGGGAAGTCGAGCAGGAGAAATAAGAAACTTCCCTACCCTGGGCACAGGGGCCTGCCAGGCAGCAGCCTACCCTGGGCACAGGAGCCTGCCAGGCAGCAGCCCCGGTGCCCCACGGCCTTCCCTCCTCCCCCGCCTCCCTGGCCAGGGCCCAGATCTGGCGCCCTCTCCTCAGGTCCAGGCACCCCACCTGCCCAGAGAGCCCACCCCAACCCTCTCGCTGTGCTCCCTGGGGCCAGGCACCTCTCGTCTCTGGGCCTCAGTTTCCTCATAACGGGCACAGACATCCCCGAGTCACGGTCTGGTCGTGCACAGCGAGGGCTGAAGATGGGCAGTGCCCCTTTGGACAAGGAGATGAAGGGAGGGGTGAGGCATCCTGAGAATTCCTAGAGGGAGCGTTGGGCTGGGTTGGACAGAAGTCTGTGAGAGGAGACCGGAGGGCCCGAGGCACGAGGCAGGAGCATGGAGCAGAGGCAGGGAGAGCCCTAGACGCCTTTGACCCCCACTCTGCACTCAAACCAGGTCAAGGGACCCAGGAACTGGGCTCCACTGTGCAGTCACTGGACCTACTCAGCCCCTGCGTGAGCCATGGCGAGTCTTCCTGGAGCATCCACCCAGGCAGAGACTTAGGGGGAGAAACTTTAGAAAAAATGGGGAGGCGTAAAGCCGATATATGAAAAAGAAGGACGCAAATCTGAATGAATTTTTAAGATAAAATAAGGAACTTCAGAAACATTTCGGCTAGTTTTGGGGCCACTACGAGCCATGCCCTCAGATGCCTAGCAGACCTTCCTCCAGCTCCTCAGCCATTGGGGTTCACTGGAGGAGACTCAGGATGCCTCTACTTGAAGCTCTCTGGAGACGGTGCGCTCACTCCCTTACTCCATCCATCTCTGCTCTCACTACACGCTGTCTCCAGGACAGCTGCTAGCCTGGAGCTCGGGGCTCTCAGGAGACAGTGGCAGGGCCACAGATCCCTGAGTCTCTGAGATCACGCTGTTTCACTCACAACCTTGCAGATAAGATAAGAAAGTGGCAGTGACTGTTGGAATCCAGACTGCAGAGCCACACAGATCCAACAGCATGCAGTGTGTAAACATGGGCAAGTGATCTCGCCTCTCTGAGCCTCAGTTTCCCCATCTGGAGAATGCCTACCTTGAAAATTTACAAAGAGAGACAAAGGTCGTCATGGAATGGGGCTTCACAGTGTTCGTGTGGCCCGCGTCACACAGCAGCGGCCACTTCCATCTCCTCCTAGAAGCCCTGCTTCCTCCCTCCGCTCCCATTCTCCTGCGTGAGTGAGGGTGAGAACCTCTGCTCCCTGTTCTTCTCTGCCCCTGGCCTCGCTCTGACCTGTCCCAATCCGGGAGACTGCTGGAGCTGTGGTTCCCATCCCTCCCTGGCATAGAGACCTTGGAGGCGCAAACTCCTGCTCTGGCAGGACACCTCACTTCTGCCTGAACACCTCCTACTCTCACAAGATATCTCCTTTCAAGCTCAGCCAGCCACAGCTGTTTTAACAACTGGTGCCATTCACCAGGCACTTTATATACACAACGTCTTGTGATCCTCCCAGCTGCAGGTAGTCTTATCTCCATTTCACAGGTGAGGATACTGAGGCTCAGAAGGGAGCAGTGTCTGTTAGTTCAGCTGGCAAGAAAGGTGAAGCTCTGAGATGAGAATTCGGGTCTGGCCACCAATCCAGGGGGTATCCTCTTCAAGTCAGAAGGCAAAGCAGCACCACTTTGTTTGGAAGAAGACTTCGAGCCTTTTGGGGTGTCACTGCTGCCCAGGCCCGCGGTCATGGCTTATTCCCAGTTCCCCTGCTTTTCCCCATCACCAGAGTCTCCTGCTTCTCCTGGTCTAGGTCGTTGGATGTCGAAGTTGGAAAAATTCCAGCTTTGGGAATTTTGAGATGATAAAATTCAGCAAGGTGAGCAGCCCTCTGAATCGAAGGCTCCCCTTGGCTCCCTCCTCTGCCTGGCACACCTAGCAGTGGCACTTAACTCCCTGCGGAGAGAGACCCAAGGGGGCAGCATTCTCTGGTGGTTAGAAACAGGGTGTTGGTGCCAGACGTCATGGGTTTAAATCTCAACTCTGAATCTGAGAGATTTGTATTTGTGACTTTGTCACCTTTTCTTTAAGGGGGCCCTAGGGTAAGTGACTTCACCCTAAAATGGAAAGAAAAAGGCCTCTCCTGGCCTGGAGGCTTCACAGAAGGGAAATTGGTTTCTAAGCGTTCGTCCCTTCTTCACGCATGGTCTCATTTAAGCATCATGACAGCTGACAAGTAGGTACTATTATTACTCCCATTTTATAAATGAAAAAACCGAGGTGAAGGAGTCTTCTAAAGGTCACATGGCCTTACAGGGGCTTGAACTCCAGCCCCATGTACCTCCAAGTCAGACGCACTTACATTGCCCCAGAGAGGTGCCCCTTCCTTTTCTCCTAGGAATTATTCCCTACCACCCCAGCCCACAGGGTTAGAGGCCCTAATCAGGACTAGATGGGACTGGGAGGTTTGGCCCTGCCCAGCTATGGTGCAGCCCCCAAATGCCAGACTGTCCTTGCTCTTGGGTTGGGCTCACAGCTGCCTGGACATGCAAGGGGTGGGGACCAGCGCAGCAGGGCCTCCTCCAGGCAGTTCCCCGCGCCGTGCTAGGCCACCCTATCTCCTGTAGCTATGGTGGTGTCTGCCCTCTCCTGTAAGTGGGGTGTAAGCCTTTTCAGGGGCCTGCAGAGTGGGGCCAGAAAACCAAGAAGCTAGACTTGAGCGTCTCACTTGCCTGCGTCCCTTCCAAGGCCCTGGAAGACGGGCCTCAGCAAATTTGTATTTGTGATTTCGTCATCTTTTCTTTAAGGGGGCCTCAATATTATATAAGCATCAGGCTTCACAAAACCTAGCTCTGTCCCCAGGTCGGGGGCAGTGGAAAGAGTTTCGCATTCCACCCCACTTGCTCTGTGCTGGCTGACTTTCGGCGAGTCCCCACTTTCCCATCTATACAGTGGTGATGAAGCCTGGAGAGTCACAGGGTTACGGCGGGGGGCAATGAGAGGAGCTTGGGGTAGCCACCCTTTATCAAACGCCCAAAGCCACAGAGGTCCTTCACCAGCCGGCGCTAGTTCCACCTTCGGCAACCCTGTAGGGTAACTGGAGGCTCCCACCCCTATTTTCCAGGTGAGATAACTGAGGTTTGGAACTGAATGAGCACGCTGGAGCCCATCCCCCACTGCTTCCTGAGTTCTCAGCCGGGGCTGCAGAGCCCTAAGCTGAGAGCTGGGGACGCCAGACAGACCTCGGCTCCGGTAGTAGGAGACAGGGGGTGCGGGGGCGGGCTCCTCGGAGGCCGTGGGAGGAGGCAGCGTCCCGCACCGTCTCACCGCAGGGCCGACCTCGGCCCTTATCTGCTCCGGCAGCTTCCGCCCCCGACCCGAGCCCCGCCGCAGGCCTGGCCCCCGCCCCCGCCTCCGGAGGGCCCGCCCAGAGCGCCCCTCCCCCACGGCCGCTGCCCCCAGGGAGCGCCGACTGCCGCGCGCTGTGTGTGCCCAGCGGAGCAGAGAGGGGCCCGGCCCCCAGGTGAGGGGCCGGAAGTGATAAATAACTCGGGGGTGGGGGGTGCGGCATCGCAGTGAGGCCTTCCCTGCCCCAGCTTGCCCACCCCAACGAGAGAGGGCCCCCTCCCCAACCAGGCCACCTCAGCCAAAGCTGGGAATTTGAGGTCCCTTAAAGCCCCAGGGAGCAGGAGCAGCAGTGGGGTCGGTCTCCACAGGGGCAACATGAGAACCCCACCCCTTTCCTCCTTTTCCCCCCTCCGCCCAACAGGCCCAACGCCTTGGGCGTCCTTGGCGTCCTACAGGTGTAGGAGGGAAGAGAGAAGTGGAGACACCTTAGAGAAAGTGAAAAGCAAGCCACAAACTGGAGGAGACGTCTGCCGCGGACGACCCAAAGGATAAGCATCGACAATACGTACAGAACTCTTTCAATTTCATAGAAAAAACAAGTGATCCCACAGAAAAATAGATAAAAGACATGAAAGGGCTTTTTTTTTTTTTTTTTACAGAAAGGGAAACACATTTGTTCGATGCACATCTAAGGGATGCTCAAGCTCGTTGGTGATGAGAGAAATGCAAATGAAGACCTCAATGAGATGCTATTTACACCATTCTAAGAGCAAAAATTAACAAGCTTGACAGCACCAAGTGCTGGAGAAGAGGTGGAGCCACGGACTCTCCAGCGTGTTACCAGAATGCAACCGATGTAACTGCGGGCTGGTGGCAGGGATGACAGCACACGCAGTCACCCTCATCTTATAAAGCTCGGGCCGGGCATATCCCCTCTCGGCATAAAATCAAGAGAAACTTTGGCATGTGCTCCAAGAGACTTGGACGAGAACGTTCAAAGCTGCACTGTTCTTAACAGCAAAAATCTGGAAACAACTCAAATGCCCATGGAAAAGAGAATGGGTAAATAAATTACAGTAGATTCATTCACACGGCGGCACGTCATTCAGCGGTGCAAGCGAATGAACCAGTTTCACACGATATCATGAATGAATCTTAGTACCATATTGTTGAATGAAAAAGCCAGTCCCAGAAAACAAATACCTTTCCTGCAACGTGTGAAACCAAGCCAAACCGTATCTCTACAAATAAGACTTTTGTAATTAGGTGATGTTAGGATTACCCACCCAAAAGAGTCAAAAGTATACTCAAGACTCAGGAGTAACACTGAGAAGTTACAACCAGTAAGAAAATGTAGTTGGCGCTTGTGTACTATCAACAGGTCGTTCAAAATGTAATGGGAAATATCCTGTTCAACATAGCTGCAAAAATGTAAAATTCCTGGAAGTAAACTTTTTTAACACCTATGAAGGACCTATAGGAAAACAATTATAAAGATCACTGAGTAATATAAAAGAAAACCTTAAAACAGCTTTTTCCCTTATTAAAAGCCAAATCAGAATATTGTTTAGACATATAAATGTATGTATGCGAAAACTTTATTTTAAAAAAAGGACTGATCAAAAAATTCAAGTTCCCCCAAGAAGGAGGCAGGGTGATGGGATGGGGCAGAGTAACAAGTAAGCAGATAATATCGGTGAACACACCAATGAAATAAAAGAGGGCCCTGCAAAGGCTCAAATGACAATGCCTAACGCACAGGATTTCACCCCAATTTGCGCTCCTGAGGTTGGAGTGAAGAAAGGGAGACATTAAACTTATTCAGACAGACTTTTATTCAGGGTACAAACAAGCTTGTCTTTCTTTCCAGAAACCCAAAGTGAGTGGCAGGTGGGGGTGGGGAGGCCTGTGTATACGTAGGACAAGACTAAGCACCCAGAAGACACACAACACTAGGGGCTCCCAGGCTGGACAGATCCAGAAGGCTTCAGGGAGGAGGCGGCCTTGTAAACAGACTGGATTTCGATCCACAGAGATGGTGGAAGGGAAAGAACAGGCCAGGCCTGCCAGGGGTGGGCTGGGGGTTACAAAGGGGGTCAGAAAGGCAGAGAGGCCAGACAAAAAATAGTGAAGCATGGCTGTACATGGGCTGCCCATGGAAGAGTTGCTGGGTGGTGAGGGAAGAGGCCCTGTGGAGTTATGGGACATTATCTGGCCAGGCCTCAGGATTCGGGGAAGAAAGCACCCAGCAACTCACAGAGGAGCTAAGGCTGCTCTGGAAAGAACAACATGAGAGAGGGTTAGGGTCAGGGGTTCCAGCAGGCCAGGTCTTCTGTAGGAGCAGCCAGCCTTGGCTGAGCACAAGGCTCTGCCTCTTTTCATCTGTGGCCTGTGACCTGAGCCTCAGATGCCTTTCCACAGGAGATTGCTACCTGCCTGCACAGACCCCCACAGAAAGCCCTCAAAAGAAGGCCACGCCCCAGAAGCAGAACCTCTAGCCTTGCACTGCCAGAAGTGGAGGAAAGTTGGCAGAGCATTGGCAATGCCAGGCAATGCCAGGCCATGCTGGCCTCTCAGGCACCACCTGGTCAGCAGGCCCGGGCAGTCCTACGTTCCGAAAATAAAAGGCTGAGGCCGTGTTGCTAATAAAGGCCCCAGTAAAGGTACCAGAACCAGGAACAACGTATTGAAGTCAGACCCTGGGCAACCCAGTGGAGTCAGAGAAATGGGTCTGCAGTGCCCCAGCCACTCAGAGCCAAGCAGTGTCCAGGCCCGTCCTCCCCTGTTGAAGTGCATCTGTCCCTGAGGCCTCCAAACTGACTGATGGATGTTGGAAAACACTCAACTGTGCTCAGCAAGGAGAGGAGAAAGGGTGGCCCCCCCACCCTATGTCGTTAATTTATCTGTTCTTTTCATTGGTGTAACAGTTTCTTTATACTAATGTATCTACACATGTAAATAATAATAATATCTAACCCTTAAATAGACCTTCCCAAATGCCAGACATAGTCCTAAGTGCCTTTATGTATATTCATTCATTTAATCTTCACAACAATCCAATACAGTAATCCATTTTAGAGATGAGGAAACGGACATAGGGAGTTATATAATTTGCCCGAAGAAGTCTAATACCAGAGTCTGGTTTGTCTTAACCATCAAGCTAGGAGGCCATTACATATATATCCACATGCGGTCATGCGCTGCAGAATAACGTTTTGGTCAACGAGGGACTGCATACTCGATGGTGGTATACCATGTAACTTAGGCATATATAGTAGGCTATGCCCTCCAGGTTTGTGTAAGTGCACTCTATGATGTTCAAATGACAAAACCACCTAATGACACGTTTCTTAGAACATATCTCCATCTTTAAGTGGTGCATGACTGTGTGTATGTATGTATATACATATGAGATTTTATATCATTTTTACAGAATTGCATAAATGTGATCATATATATGTTTTAACATTTTCCTTTTATATTTTCCCTCCTCCCACCATGGAATCCATTTTATCACCCTAATATGTGATCTTCTATATTTTTATTTACCCACATTTATACATGGACTTACATATACTGATACCTCTAATCGCATGCACATATACAAGGTTCCTTTTTTGTCATTGTTTTAAAATAGTGGATTATAGTAAATAAATATTTCTGCATCTCTCATATCTCATCTATACCTGGAAATTCCTGGGAGATCTAATTCACTGTTTTTAATAGCCACACATTCATCCACCCACTGTACCTTTCCAACTGGCTCTCCTGCTCTTGGTCAGTAAGAATGCTCATGGTCCCATTCCCACCCCCAAAGCACTTGTTTCTTTAATCCATTTGGGAGTCTGATGTTGGAAATTCCAGGCCAGGTGAAAGGAAAGGCCAGTGAGAAGGTAGCAAGTGGCATCTCTGGCTGAGTCTTGCCCACCTCCGGCTGGTGGCCCACAGCCCTCAGCCTCCAGAGACAGGAATGCTGACTGTGTTATTGTGAAATCATTTGTATATTGTGAAGTGCTTTGCATATGATGGAGTGATTTGCATACAGGGCAGGGGGCATCTTAGAGATCCCGGAGCAGCATTCCTGAGTGTCTTCCTCCCTTTGCAAAGAAACCAACCCAGGGCTTCCACTTCAGAACTCAGGGAGGGGCATATGAGGGCATCCTGGCAGACCTACCGGACCGGTGGGGTGAGGTGACAGGGGTTTCAGAGGAAAGCTGATCCCACCTGGAAGGAGCTGGGGAGTCTAAGAAGGGCAAACATTGGAATGTGAAGTGGAACAGACAATCGAGCGCAGCATATGAGAGCCAAATGAGTCCTCAGAGCCCCTACGAGAGAACAACTCAGGACAGATGAAGGGAGCAGTCATGGGAGGCAGATGAATGTCAGAAGCTTGGAGAACAACTCATCACTCTTTCTGCCCAAGCGAGTACCCACAGGCCCCTTCCTGAATATTCTACAGTTCCAGTTATTCCCAGAGTAGAATACAAAGCGGAAATGCCAAGCCAGATTCCTACACCCTACCACATGCTCTGGGTCCAGAGACATCCAGGTTTGAATCCTGGTTCTGCCATCCATGCCATTGTTTCACCCTGGGTAAACACTACCCACCTTAATGAGCTAGAATGAGGATTCAATGAGAATGCCAAGTAGAGTGAATGATGCATAGTAAGTGTTCAGCAAATTGCAATTATAATAAAAATGCTAGTGTTTCCTGCCCTAGCCTAAGAGGTCAGGCCAACTTCCTCTAGGTGAGGGGAGCAGACCCTTTTGCTCCCTCAGGTTTGGAGTTCAGAGCAGCAGTGTCAAGCCACCATGACTTGGACCCCAAAGGGTTACAAGCTCTGGAGACAAAGGCCTGAGGTTCCCAGTGAAAAACCAAAGCATAAAAATAATTCGATGAGTAAGAATAAAATTCCCTCTTCTGAGGTTCCCGGGGCTAGGCCCCTCCCTGCGGCAGGCACTTCCCCTTTTCCCTTGACATGGAGGAGCCAGGCCGGGCTGACTCAGAGCTGGAGTGCCGCAGCCATCCTCCCACCCGGGACCGGGGCTGGCGCGGCCGGCGGCTACGAGCCTGGAAGCCTAGCGCGCCCCCGTGCGGACGCGGCAGGGACTGCAGCCCTAGAGAAGAAGCGGCGGCCGGACCCGCAAGCCCAGCCGCCCGGCCGCTCGCGGTCTCTGCGGGGCCACCGCCTCCACCCTGCCCAGCCCGGCTGAGCGCGGTGACCACGGGTCTCCCACTTCCGCCCGTCCCTCCCCGTCGTGCCCGAGCGGAAGTGCGCCAGCAGCTCGGGTCCCCCATGGCCGCGAAGCGGAAGCGCGTCCCGACGGCCGCTCCCCGCGACCCCGCGGCGCGCGGCGCGACGAGTTCCGGATGGGTCCCGTGTGACGTGGCTGCGCGCGGGGGGCGGCTCCGGGCGAGGGGCCGGCCTGCCGGGACGGGCGGGGCAGACCCGGGACGGGGCGCGGCGCCACAGCTGGATGGCAGGGTCCACCAGGAGCGCCATCGCCGCAGCCGCACGGTGAGTGAGTGCCCGACCCTCAGGGTCCGCGCCCCGGGCGAGACAGACCCGGCGATCCCCCCGACCCTGGCCCGGCTCGTCTTGGGCTGACCAGGTTCTCTCGGCAGAACCCAGAGTTAAACTTCCTTGGGCTCTTCTTCCCTGTCGCCCACACATCGCTCCCCATCTCTCCCTTGTTCTCCGCCTCCTCATCTGCCTTTCCCACTATTTCTGGCTTGCTCTCTCTGACTCTTACTTTCTCTCCTTTCTTTCCTCTCTTACTATCTCCGTGCCCATTCCCCTCTCCCAAACCTGTGGTCCCCTCACCTCTACGTGACCCGTCTCAGCCTCCAAGCCTGGTCTGGCCCAGTCCTGCTTTTGGTCCCCAGTAGAGCCCAGAGGGTTTCATCAGGGTCTCCGGTTCAGGCCTGGAGATCCTGGACGTGGGCATCTTTTCCACGGCCGGAGGCAGCTGCTTTTCCTCCCTTCCACCTCCAGCATCAGAGGAGGACACTGAGGCAGGGACATTACTAGTTAGCTCAAGGTCACAGCCAGCACGAGGCAGAGCAGACCACATTTAGAACTCATGCCTGAGTTTCCAGATTGAACTTCTCTCTTGGTTGACTCACATCCTCCTGTGATTACAGGCTGGGTACACTCCTGCTGCCCAGTGCTCTGGGCCCCCTGCAACTTAAGGAGGGCACTCTGTGCCTTCTCCATACCAGGCACGTTCACCTGCATTAGCGAGCTCATCTCATCTGCATAGCTGTGTGAGGGAAGCAGTCCTTATCTTTATCCTATAGATGAGGAAACTGAGGCCCAGAGAGGGGGCTTCAGGGACTTGCCCGCAGTCAGACAGAGGCCCAGAGAGGGGGCTTCAGGGACTTGCCCGCAGTCAGACAGCTGTAAGTGCAGAGCACAAAGTTGATGGCGAGTCTCCAAAGCCAGTGTCTGAGCATCTGTGAGGCAGCTCCTGACTGAAGGATCCTTTCTCTTCAGTCCCACCACCTGTCTGTCTCTGTGCCCCAGGGACATTGGGCTCATTTCCTAGGAAGAAGCTCTACTGGCTCTGCCCTAGCCCAGCTGCTTGGTTCCCCACCTGCATCTCCTAATGTCACCCCAAGAAGCTAGATAGTGCCAGCCTCAGTCCCCAGGGTGTTCTCACAGGGCACATCCTGGCAGCAAAACCTCCCCTGGCAGCCAGAGACACCAGGTTGGGCTGGGCCTGCCGGTGGCCGAAGGGAGCCTAGCCAGCGCCTCACCCTGTCATTAGGGAAAGTTTAGCCTCAGGCGGACATGCTGACACACAGTCTGGAGCTGGCTCAGAAGGAAAAAATGTGTGGTCCTTGGGAGTGGAGTGTGGAGCAGCAAAGCCCCTTTGCTTTGTGTACCCACCATTCGGATCCTGGGCCAGGCAAGCAGGAAGGTGGATACCATGGCACATGGGGTGTGGGGAAGGGTAAGATGCCATGTTTTATAAGTAGGTGTTCAGCCAAGGGCGGCAGCTCAGGTAAGTGGCGTTTGTGTTTTTCAGCACGTGGCATGCCTGGATGTCCCTGTCTTGGCTGTGGCATGGCGGGCCAAAGGCTCCTCTTGCTCACTGCTGTTGCCCTGGAACTCCTGGGAGGGGCTGGGGGTTCCCAGCAGGACCTCTGGAACCGGGGGGCTGCAGCAGCCTGTCGCCTAGACAACAAGGAAAGCGAGTCCTGGGGATCCCTGCTGAGTGGGGAGAGGCTAGACACCTGGATCTGCTCCCTGCTGGGCTCACTCATGGTAGGACTCAGCGGGGTCTTACCGTTGCTGGTCATTCCCCTGGAGATGGGGACCACGCTGCACTCAGAAGGTGGGTGACCCTCCTCTGGCACCCCAGGGCAGCCAGCAGTGTGGGAAACGTTGCTGCTCTTCCATGGAGAGCTAGGTCTCACCTCCCAGGTTACATTGCATCTAAGGTGGAGGGTGAGGACAGAATACAATTTCTTACCTTGGTCTTATGAGACCAGTGTGCACCATGTCCATTTGTTCATTCATTTGTGCGTTCATTTATTCTGAAAGTATAAGAGTCAGCAAACATTCACCAAGAATAGTGTAGGCAGTGGTTAGAAAGATGGATGTCAGTCTGTCTGAGTTCAAATCTTGGCTCTGCCACTTACCAGCTGGGTGCCATCGGGCAAGTTTCTTCACTCTGCCTCAGGCTCCCAGCCTTAAATGGGGATAATAATAGTATCTACCTCATAGGTAATACTGTGACCACTAAATGAACTCAGATCAGTAAAGCACTTAGAAGACTGCCTGGTACAGGGAAGGCTACGTGTTTGCGGGCCCCTTGCTGGGTTTGGGGATGCAGTGGCCCATAAAGCACTGCCTCTCCCTTCAGTCTCTGTTCATCGTGCAAAAGAGCTCTCAAACCAAAAGTCCCTGGAACACGCAAGAGGCTGCTTGCAGGCCTGCCTCTGGGGAGGGGGTTTGGGACGTGGGGCACAGGCTTCTCCTTGGCTGCTCTTTCATACGGTGTGCATATACTATCTATCCACAAATGACCTGTGATGAGAAGTACACAATATCAGATGGGGAGCTGCTAAAAATACAAGTGCCTGTTGCCCCCCCACACCTGAGAGTATGACATAGTGGGTCCGAACCATGGCCCCTAGAATCTCTGAAACGAGGGCCCCAGAGGCTCGTGCTCCCCTCTTCATTCAGCAGATGGTTGTGAACACGTCTGTGCCAGGCGCTGGGCTGAGGGCTGGCACCGTGGCTGTGAATGGAGCCCTCCTGGGCCCTGCTGTCATGCATCAGCTCAGTCCCTCTCGTGGTATCCCTGCGAGGTCACTGTAGGTAGGACTTACATTATTAGCTCCATTTTATAAATGGAGAAGCACAGGCATAGAGAGGTTCTTTGACCAGCCTGAGGTCACACAGCCTAGAAGCAGCAGCTTCCCTTGGGATGCTTGCTCCCCACCCCCAACCTGCCTCTGCCCTCTGGGCCTCAGTTTCTCTATCAAACCAAGAGTTAGACATGGCCCTTTCAAGCACTTCCAACTCTGGATGCTGTAAGTCGGCAAAAGTCCCCAAATCTCTGTTTTTGAGAGTAACAGTGGTTGAGGAAAGAAAATTCCCATTTAATGAGCCTTTGCTATGCGCATCGTCACTTCATTCCCACAAGATCCCTATCAGATAGGTTATCCACAGTTTACAGAAGGGGAAACTGAGTCCCAGAAGTAATCTGCCCAAAGTCACCAGCTGGTGGGTTGGGGAGCTGGGACCATAGTCATGAGACAGAAGTGATTCCACAGTTGTTCAGCAGGTCGTGACATATTCCCACTGAGCACCCAGCCCTTGCTGGGCCTAGGGGACAGGGTCCTAGGAAGGGCAGCAGCCCATGTCCAGCCGTCCAGAGGCTTGCATTCTGGTTGGGACAACAAGAGAGCCTAGTAAGCTGGGTGGGCCAGAGGTCAGGCCCGTGGCCCTGGCGAGTCAGCCCCCAGACCTAGAATCTTTGTCTTGCAGCTGGGGCCCGGCGCCTGAAGCAGCTGCTCAGCTTTGCCCTGGGTGGACTCTTGGGCAACGTGTTTCTCCACTTGCTGCCCGAGGCCTGGGCCTACACGTACAGCGCCAGCCCTGGTGAGTAAGGCCGCAGACTGAGGGTAGGAGGGTAGAGTTTAGAGGGAGCTGGTACCCATGCCCGGAGGTGGCCTAGGCCCTGCCCACTCTGCCAGAATGACTTGGAGAGGGGTTCTAGGCATTTGGCAGGGAACTTGTCCCCGTCCTACTGCCCTAGTCCCTGTGGGAGTCCCTGGGGCCCAGCTGCCCCACCAGCCAGTCCTGCCCCCCGAGTCCTACCTCCCCCAACCCCCACCCCTGTCCCTGCCCTGGACTAGGGCCCATTCCAAATGGCCCGCCTTCTATGGCCCTGGCTTGGCCTGGCCTGTCAGTGCTGCCCTCTACAGGTGGTGAGGGGCGCAGCCTGCAGCAGCAACAACAACTGGGGCTATGGGTCATTGCTGGCTTCCTGACCTTCCTGGCTTTGGAGAAGATGTTCCTGGACAGCAAGGAGCAGGAAGAGAGCAGACAGGTGAGCCCCAAACCCCAGGACCTGGATACCTCAGCATCTGTTGTGTGGTGGTGCCAGGGCCTAGAGGCCCAGGTTCTGAGCCGAACCCTGAAGAGAGGGTCTCTTGGCCTTTTCTTGGGAGTTCTGGGAGGCTGGGCCAGCTTGTTTGGGGAATGAAGGCATCAGCCCCTGCCATGGCATGTTCTCATGCGGGAGGTGGACAGTCTTGAGTTTGAGAGCATCCACCGGCTGACAGAGCAGCAGAGAATTCTAGCCAGACAAAAGGGCTGTTCCCTCTCTGTTTCTCCATCTCTCACTCCCCTTCTGCGTCTACCCTGGCTGAGTGGGGGGCATCTAATGTCACCTCTCCCCCCTTCTCCCGGCCCTAGGCCCCCAGCAAAGACCCTGCTGCTGCTGCCGAGCTCAATGGAGGCCACTATCTGGCCCAGCCGGCTGCAGAACCCGGCCTGAGCGCCGTGGTCCGGAACATCAAAGTGAGTGGCCCGCTCAGGGCCCCCTCCTCCTGCAGCTGCCCCGCCCTGAGTGGCCAGCCCAGCTCAACTCTGCCTATCTGGTTTAGCCCGGCTTTCTCTCCCCTCACCCAGGTCAGTGGCTATCTCAACCTGCTGGCCAACACCATAGACAACTTCACTCATGGGCTGGCTGTGGCTGCCAGCTTCCTTGTGAGCAAGAAGGTGAGTGAGGGTCAGGGCAGGTGGGGTCCAGGCATTTCTGGTGGGAATGACCCAGTACCTGTGTTGACCAGTTGGCTCTACTTTCAAATTAGTCCATCGCTTCTTATTCCTTGTTTCAGCAACACCCTCATCTGAATCCCCAGTTTTCCCTGGGGGACAGCTCTCCCGGACACAGCCTTCTATTGTCCCGAGCCACTGGTCTGTTCTTGCTGTGGACGCTCCTTGTTGGGATCACAGCCCCTGCCTGCTTCTGAATGCTTCTCCCCGACCTTCTCCCTCTACCCTCTGTGCTCTGGCCCCAGCAGTCTGCCTACCCTTGAGCTGGCCAAGCTCTTTGCCCCCTCGTGGCTTCCACTTCACACTATTCCATCCTCCTGGAACGTTCTTCCTCCCACTCTTTGAACAGCTGGCTCCTCCTCCTCAGGCTTTGGCTTAAACACCCTTCCTCAAAGACGCCTTAGCTGACGCTTTGTCTAAACTAGACATTACTCATGCTCCACAGCACCTGTTACAGTGTGTGATCACTCGGTTTTTTGTGCGTTTACTCAGTCCTGGCCTCTCTGCTCCAGACCGTTAGTTTCATGAGGGTAGGTTTTATCTGTTTGATTGGCTGCTGTATTTCCAGTTGGCAAACGGTGGCCAGCCAGAGCCTCAGAGCAGAGCAAATACTAGTAGAATTAGTAGATAAGTGGGTGCCTTGGCCCTCGGCACAGATGCCCACAGACTCCCTTTTGTGCAGATCGGGCTCCTGACCACCATGGCCATCCTCCTGCACGAAATCCCCCATGAGGTGAGTGCCAGAGGGTCCCATGTCAGCTCCATGGGGGCCCAGAGCTTGGGGAAGGGGTTGAGTGGGACAACCTGGCGGTGGCAGGCTCAGGGATTGCACTTTGGAGGCCTGGAGCTGCTCAGCCCACCAGGCTGCAGCCACCATCTCAGCCATGCTTCGGCCTTCTCAGGCTTGGGGTCCCAGCCAAGGGATGTGGGCTGGGGGACCCAGCGGCAGGGCTGGTGCAGGGGGCTTGGTGTACATGTCCATACCTGAAGCGTTCAGGGGGTCTGGCCCAACTGAGGCCCAGAGTGATCATCTGGACCTCCCCTCAGGTGGGCGACTTTGCCATTCTGCTCCGGGCCGGCTTTGACCGATGGAGCGCAGCCAAGCTGCAGCTCTCGACGGCACTGGGGGGCCTGCTGGGCGCCTGCTTCGCCATCTGTACGCAGTCCCCCAAGGGAGTAGGTACGGGCGTGGTGGGTGGTGGCGGCAGGTGGCGGTCAGCAGAGGGGCCTCAGCCAAGGGCAAACCTGCCCCACTCCTGGCATCCAGGCCCGTTCTGCCCTTGGTCCACCCTATGGGAGGGGGTGTGGTACACATGGCTCTCCTGGGCTCCCAGACAGTCGGGCCTTCTCCCGCTGCAGAGGAGACTGTGGCCTGCATCCTGCCTTTTACCTCTGGTGGCTTTCTCTACATTGCTCTGGTGAACGTGCTACCTGACCTCTTGGAGGAAGATGACCCGTGGTGAGTGACCCACTGGGACTGCCACTCACAGGGTCGTTAGGGGATCAAAGGGGAGGAGATTCTGGTCTCTGCCCCTCTCCCTTCCTTGTGCCAACCCCTCCCTAGTGCCACCCCCTCCCTGGTGCCACCTCCCTGAACTCTGGCCCCTCTCCCCACAGGCACTCCCTGCAGCAAGTGCTTCTGCTCTGCATGGGCATTGTGGTGATGGTGCTGTTCTCGCTCTTCGTGGAGTAATCACCCCGACACCCAACCCCCACACAGCAATAAGAGACTTGGATTTACTCTGTGACCATGTGGGCTGAGGCAGAGGGGGCGAGTGCCTGTGTGAACAAGCGAGCCTCTAACCAGACAGAGGACGGGTGGATGTGTGTGTGTGTATGAGGTGTGCATGTGTGACCAGAGGTGTGTGTGAGACCGACACTGTGATCCCTTGTGCACTGGGCCTCAGTTGGGCCCAATGCATGCACTTGCCACTAGGCACGCTGTGGTCCTCTCTCCTTGACATCCTGTCATCTTGGACGTCCTGGAGTTAGCAGTGAGGAAACAGCAGCATTGGCCCCAAGCAGAAGCCTTTCCCTACCGGAACCCCAAGGGGAATGAGGGCAGCCCAAGGAGCCCAGGGCTGCAGGGAGCCCCAAAGCTACCTTCCGCTGGGGCCTCATGGGCCCCGGGCTAAGGGATAAACTCCTCTGCTCATGCACTCAGCCTTGGGCAGCCTAGGGTTGAGGCTAGGTTAACCTCTCTGCTACGCCAATCATCTTGGCCCATCCTTTGCCAGCTCTAAGGCCAAAGAAAGGAGAGGCAGGTGCTCGTGTAGCCCCCCCAGCCCCACTCAGCACTGACAGTCTTCTCTGTCCTAGCATGGAGCTGGGAGATGCTTTCTAAGACCTTTTTCCTCATGGCTACCTTCCCTGGGTCAGCTTCTGTTCCCCTAGTGAATGCTCCCTGGCAGCACCAGCAGCTCTTGCCACCTCCAGCTGCCAAACAGCAGCCCGCAGGGCAGCCAACAGTCCCAGGCAAGAGAGGCCTCCCGGTCCAGCTCAGGGATGCTCATGCCAGCACAGGGTCCAGGCAGATATTCTGGGGGCAGGAAGAGAATGAGCCAGGGCTGTCTCTCCCTGCCGGGGCCCCTTTGCCTTTCCCACTGCGGGTGGAAATAAGGTGGGGGTGGTGAGGGATCCATGTTGTCAGCACTCAAGAATGTGCTCTGGGAGAATGCTGAAGCCATAATCCCCAGCTATTTCCCTTGGCTGGCGCCCAGGTACTCAGCTGGCCCACTCTACAGGCAGGCTCCAGCCCTGCTTCTCAACCATGGACGTTCTGAGAAGTGGCCATCGAGAGGGTCTGAATGGTTTTACAGCAGTTTTGCTGTGGTTCCGATTGTATCTATAAATACATGTTCTATAGATAAGATGCAAATAAATATTATACACAAACCTGCTGCCTCTGTTCTGCAGACCATCATCTGTGGTCAGGCAGGGCTTCCTGGGTGCCTGTGCTCCGATCAGGTTGTCTGCTCCTTGGCCCCAGCTCCTGCTGGCCACCTGCCGGTCTCCTGTCATCGTCACCTTCCGTCCTGCTTTGTGCTCATCTCTGAACCTTGCAGTGTTTCTTGGAACAGGGGATGGCATATCATGTTTCCCTGGCTTGTTTTGTTGTTTGCTTTTTATCCTAATAAAACAAGCCTGGCACTGTGCCATTGTAGCCCCTAGCACCAAAGGTGGCCTTTTCGTATCAACCTATGAGCCAGGGCTTTTTCCCAGCCTGCCGCCTGATACATTTAAAAAAGCTCCATCACAAAGCCATCTCCAGGTTTGGCCTCAATTAAATTATTTTTCATTAAAAAGAAAAAATATGGGATTCTTATTCTAAACCACATACCCTCATCTCCTCTGAGTGTGCTGAGTGTAAAGACGGCATCAGGCACCCGGGGGCGCTGCTTCCCCACAGTGCTATCAGGAGCACACAGAAGGGTTCACCCACTCCAAGCCAACCAGGACCACCTCCAAGTAGCCTGTTGGCCGCCAAGTGCAGCATGTCTGCCCAGCATCACAGACTCCTGCAGGGGCTGTGAAGTCCAAATCACAGCACCCTCAGCTGTGAGTGCCTGGCTTTGAACCAGTATCTTAGCAAAAAAGAGATCCGTTTCACCTAATTGTGACCCACCCGGGATCTGGCGGGTCTGTGCCTGATCCGTCAAGAAAGGAATGTAGGGCTGTCTGGCCAGCCCCCACCCTCCTTTTGACAGTTCTGGGGCTCCAGTGTTGAGCCTCAGGTGGTGACTGGGGGGTTACTCAGGTGCCATGGCCAGATGGATGCCCCCACTGGCTAGAAAACGGAATACAGGAGTGGGGGCAGCTGACCCCGGAGGAGATAGACCAGAAGCACTTCAGAGGCTGTGCTGGGGGCTCCTCAAGCAGGGGTGGAAAGTCAATGGGATCACCAAGGACAGCGATGTGAGGACACATTCGGACACTCAAGTAGGAAGGTGGCTCAGGTGGGTTTTGGAAGTGGCAGGAGGGGATCAGAGCTAGGAAGGAGTCCAGACTTCCAGAACAGGCCAAGGCCCAGTCAGTAGTTCACGGTGGGCATGTCCCCTTGGTGGGGAGTGGGGGCAGGGGAGAGTGTAGGGGCTTTTGCCAGAGCACATGGAGCCAGAGCTGATGGAGAGTTCTGAAAGGCTGTTACTCTGAAAGGCCATTCAAAGGGCCTTTCCAAGGATGGGCCTGACAGAGAATGGGGTTTATGGCAGAATTACAAGGAGGGCGAGAACACAGCATGACCAAAGGTTAGGCTCACAGTGGGTCTTCCTAGAGGTTCATTTTTCAGCCAGAGGAAATGGGCCAAAAGAGCTAATGGGGGCGTGTGGAGGAACAGGAGGCTTGGGGGCCAGGAAACAAGGCCCAGGGCCACAGCACCAAAACATGAAAAGGGAAGGCTGGCTCTATTTAGGCTTTTCATTCTAGAGCTGATAGGCCATAACTTCTGAAGCTGATAGGCCATAACTTCTGAAGCTTCGGGAGAGGGGGAGCAGGGAGTGAGGAGTCAGGTCTGAAGGGACGCAGTGGGAGAGGCCAGGAGATCCCCGAGGACAGCTGCAGCACGCGCCCGTCCCTCCCAGAGGGCCTTGCCCTGACAACTGGTTTGAGGCTGTCTAGGGTTTCTAGGCGGCGGCACCTAGGGAAGGGGTCTCATGCACGTATCCCCCCTCTTCCACTCAGAGCCCAGGGAAGGTGAGACAGACGGGTGGCAGGGACCTGAAACCATCTTTTATTATAAATTTTAAACAGCAAGATACCAGGGAGTGGTATGGCAGGTGACACCCTAGGCGTAGTACTGCAGGTTGGCTTTCTTCTTGGCCTGCACCTCCAGGATGCCCTCCATGTAGTCCTCATGGGTGAGCTCCGTGGCACCCCTGCGTAGTGCGATCATTCCCTGCACCCAGGACAGACAAGCTCTAGGGTGCCTCTGGGGATCCCTGGCCTGGCTCCCAGGGGCCATAGCCTTCTCAGCTTCCTCCCCTCAGTAGTCTGTACCAGCCAAATTCCCCTGCCTGGTCCAGGGAAGGGGGCAAAAAGGCATGAAGCACCCACCACCCTCCTCACTCCACCACTCACCGCCTCCACACACACGGCCTTGCACTGGGCCCCGTTGAAGTCATCCGTACAGCGGGCCAGCTCCTCGTAGTTCACATCAGGACTGGGTGGGGTGAGGGGGACACACATATGCCACAGGGCTCAGTTACTTGTGGGGAGGGGCAGGGGCAGCAGATGTACTCCCACACTGCCCCCATCAAGCCGTGAGGCCACCTTGCCCTGTGACTGTAGGCAAGTCCCTTCCCCACGGTGCCTCGTTCTCTTCTTGGTACAAGATGGGGTGGGGGGCATTCAAAGCAGGTTAGACTAGGTTATATCTGTGTCTCTTGAGCTCTAGCCTTCTGGCAATCTGTACCTGAGACCTCAGGGACTGATTCAGCCTCTGGTAGGTTAGCAGGAGGGTGTGGAGACAAAGGATGGCCGTCTCCCCCTCTCCTGAGTAATGCGGGCCCCGCGTCAGCACTGCACGGCCATTCAATGGTCTCCTGTGCCGAGCACTGTGCTTGATGCTGTCACAACCCCATAAGGTCAGTGTCATTATCTCCAAGTCCCACTTAAAAAAACTGAGACTGAGAAAAGTTATGCCACTTGCTGAAGGTCACAGAGATCTGAATCCAGGTCCACTTGGCCCCTGGCTGGTTCCCTCTGGGCCATGTAGAACTGTGTTCATCTGCTGGGGTAGGGGAGGCTGGGAAACTGAGGGCCTCTGGCCTGCAGACCTTTCAATTGGGAGAAGGTAGACTCTAAGGAGCAAAGCACCCAGAATTAGGGCCTGGGCTCCAGCAAGACTCTACTCCCGGCACCTGGCTGTGTAGAACAATGCTATGTGTGAACAGCATTTGGAGAAGGAGTGGGTGGAGGCCTGGGGAAGCTCAGGATAAAGAGAGACAGTGACCGCTTTGCTGCTGCCCCTTTGGGGCACAGCACCTTGCTCATGGTGTCCTTGCTCACCTGACGTTCATCTTTCGGGAGTGGATCTGCATGATTCTGGCCCGGGCCTCCTCGTTGGGCATTGGGAACTCAATCTTTCGGTCCAGGCGGCCTGAGCGAAGCAAGGCAGGGTCCAGGATGTCCACCCTGTTAGTGGCTGCAATTACCTGAGTAAGGAAAGCAGCAGCAACTTGAATTGAGGAGGAAGGGGTTCATAGACGAGCAAGTCATGGCCATGACAGGCAGAGAGGCAGCCCAGAGACCAGGTGAAAGGGCAGCAGATGTTCAAGAATGACCCCAATTCCAATTCTAACTGCACTAGCTAGGTGACCAAGGTCCCCTGACCTCAAAGCCCCATGTTCTTTATCTGTGAAGTGATAACAATACTCACCTTTACTTGGGTGTTAGGCTGGAACCCATCCAGCTGGTTCAGAAGCTCCAGCATCGTCCTCTGCACCTCCCGGTCCCCGGCCTTCTCACTGTCAAAGCTGGGGCACACAGGAGGCCCGAGACACTGGTGAGGCCACAGCTCAGGCTGAGCCCTCCCCTCCTCCACCCACCAGAAGCCTAACCCTACTTGCCCAGGGCAAGGAAATGTCTTGCTAAACTTAGGGCCCCCAGCCCAGGGTCTGTCACAGATAAGGTGTCAGTAACTGCTGATTGCAACAGAGACCAGAGAGGCTGCTGGGATCAGGTGCCAAACTTAAGATAAAACAGTGAGCAAAACCAGCCACTGCCTGCCTGAGTTACCCTCTGATGAACGTGCTGTTGCAAACTGAGCTAAAGCTTAGAAATACAGGGATCCGGCCCAGACTTGGAGCGTAAGGGAGAGTCCAGGCAGGCATCCCTGGGGAAGTGTTCCTCAGCTGAGAACCACAGGCTGAAAACCCACTGGCTGGGCAACCAATTATCGGAGAAAGGAAAAGGAAAAGCACATTCCAGAGAGACAATAGCAGGTGTAAATTCTCTCCCACCACAGAACCACAGTGGGCCTGCAAGCCGAGGGGACACTGTGGAGAGTCCAAGGGACAGGGGAGGCAGGGGCAGGAATGAGATGAGGCTGGAGGTGAGCAGGGACAGCCACACAGGGGGCCCTGCAGACCACGACAAGCCCAGCATTTACCCCAAGGAGCAACAGGGAGGCCCAGGAATGGTTTTAAGTAGGATCTGTTTACGTGAGAGACTGTCAGTGTGTGTGAGTGACGTGACCAGGTTTTGTAAGAAACATGCTGCCAGTTGTGAGAATGGACAATCAAGGAAAAAGAAAAGAAGCAGGGAGGGTAGTTAGCAGAGGATTTAGGCAGTAGAACCACAAAAATAGAGCTGCCACCATCCCAGGGGAGGAGACAGAAATTTAGAACAATCCCCTTGGTGGCACCCACCCCCTTACCGCTTGGTGCCAATGGCATCCAGCTCATCAATGAAGATAATGGATGGAGCTTTCTCTTTGGCAAGGGCAAAGGCGTCACGGACCAGCTTGGCACCATCCCCGATGAACATCTGCACCAGCTGGGGGCCAGCCAGCTTCAGAAAGGTGGCCTGGGTGGGGCAAAGATGGGGGATAACAAGAGTCACAAGAAGCCCCTTTGAGCCTGCAGTGCTTAGCTCCTGCCCATTTCCTCCTCATTCCTCCCAAAGCACTCACCTTGGTCTGTGCAGCACAGGCTCGGGCCAGCAGGGTCTTCCCTGTACCCGGGGGCCCGTACATCAGAACCCCCTTTGGAGGCTGGATCCCCAAGTTCTCAAACTTCTCTTTGTGGTTCATTGGCAGGACAATGGCCTCCACCAGCTGCCAGGAAAAAGTCCTGAGTAAGGAGAGTGAAGTCCTGACGGTTCCTACAGACTAACCTTTAATGGCTTCAACCCCAATCTCGAACCCTCCTATTCCGATCCCAGGACACTGGCCTCCCCTTCCCCTGAATCAAAAGAATGCAGAACGCTCACACCCTCCAAGGTTGACTATGGTCTCTTCAGGTACAGCAGGTTATGACAGACACTGAGTCTGAATTGCAATCCTGGCTCTGGCCCTAACTATCTATGACCCTAGGCAAGTCCTTCACTCTCTCTGGAACTCAGTTTCCCTGTTACATGACATCCCTCTCGCCTCCCTAGGATGTTGTGAGGATAAGAGGCACATTAGGGGGAAGTGCTCTGGTCAATGAAGCAGAGATACACAAAAAGCTGTCCAGGCCGCTGGTGGCCACGCCTCCCTCACCTCCTGAATCTGCTTGTCCAGTCCCCCGATGTCACTGTATTGTTCTGTAGGCCTCTCGTCCACTTCCATGGCCTTTACCCGCGAGTCATACTCTGTGGGCAGGGTCTCCAGGATCAGATAGGAGTCTTTGTTCACGCCCTGGGGACACAGCACAAAGCCTTCAGATTTGTCTCAGCTCAACGCCTAACTAATCAATTGGGTGACTGATGTCTGCAGAGTAAAAAAAAAATAATATGGGACTGGACAACACAAGATTCAAAGAGCAGGTAGACAGGAGAGAAACTTTACTGGAATAGCTCTGCCTGGGCTCAGGGACACCACTCACCACCAAGTCTCCCGGCTTTAGCTTTTCAGCATCCACCAACCCAATCACAGGCAGGAAGTAGGTCTGTAGGAAAGGTTCCAGATGCAGCCTCAGTTACTGCCCTCCGTAAGGTTCCCTGATCCTTTCCCACAGCCACTGCCAGCCTCCTCAGTTCTCCTATCGTTGAGGCAGCCTCACCTGTCGTGTAGAGGTTTTGATCACTGCACACTTGCCCTTCCTCTGGGAGTCCAGGTCAATATTGGCACCGTCCTCCTCTTGGTCATTGGGATCAACATCCAAAAGCTGGGAAGGGAAAAAGCTCAGATCAAGAAGCCCTACTCAGCCCACTGAACTCCCCAGAGCCAGGTGCTTCCTGGCCTGAGACTGTCTCAAAACCTGCAGGGCAGGCCATCCCTACCTCACTCCTCAGACTAGCCCTGAGCCCGGCAAGTGCAATTGATAAGCCAGCACATTGACAAGATCTCTGTCTAGGTGTTGCTTCTCTGCATAAAACTCATCTACCCCCAGGAAGAATAACCACTAGAAAAGAAGACATGTTAGGCTTCTGAGGCCTTTTAGGATCCTATATATCCCCCCTTGGAAATGCACATTGGGAAAGGGGCCCTAGGAGGGGTAGCCCATCATGTGGTTTGGGCCTCACAACTTCCACCCACTCCTTCTCCAAGTGCCCCATCGCAGGCTGTTTCCAAACTCTCTTCCCCTCCACATACACACACACCTCGATGACGTTGGAGACAAGGTACGGCAGGGTCTTGTTCACTTTGATTTTCTCACTGTTCTCTTTGATCTTGTCCTTCATAGCTTGGAGCTCATGCGTAACTCGTAACACTTCGCTCTTCATAATCTGGGATGAAAGTAAATGGAAACAAATGTTCAACCCTGGCTCAGTTGATCCCAGGGCCTTATAGTTGGTTAGGTCCAGGCTGCCCAGGGACCCTCCTGCATCTGCTCACTCAGCTCTCAGGCTGACCGCTGAGCCTATGTCCACATCTCGCAAAGGTTAAAACAGGAGGCCAGTCTGGAGGCCTCCTGATAAAGTAATTGTAGTCGAGGGAAAAGAGCAGGACTTTGAGTCAAATGTAAGTTTTAGATTCTGCCTTTCATTAAGGGCTGGATACTTCACAATAAAAACCTCTCTGAGCCTCGGTTTCCTCATCTGTAAAATGAGGATTTCCTAAAAGAAGGATTTCTGAGGCGAATACTTAAAGACCTCATTGGAAAAGACAGTCTGATGACTCCTGTTCTCAGGCCTGGTCTGCCAACACCCAGTCCCTCTTCTGATCCCTCTTAAGCTTTAGTTTTCTTTTCTCTTCCTGGTCCAAGGAGGAAACCGCGGTCCCCATTCCTCTCCTAGGGAAACTGCTGGGATCACCGGGGCCTGACCTGTATGCCCACCTTGATTTCACTGTCCAGCAGCCGTGTGCGCTGGATAATCTCTTCTGTGGACATCTTGAGCACCTCCTCCCCGATTCCATCTTGCTGTTAAAAAAAATTTTTTTTTTTTTTAACTCAGAGAAGGTATCCCGCTTTCTCCGAGCCCACCCAGTCTGTTTCCTTGTCCATAAAACTAGAATGAAGGAGTCGGCACTTCTGCCCACATCCCAAGAGGCAGACCTTGGCCCCAGGTACCGCCTTCCCTCCCGCCAAGAGCGTCTCCCTGCGGGCTCGGGCTCCAGGACCCCCGAGCTGTCGCAGCGCGCACCTCAGCCTCATCCCACACGGTCGCCATCTTCTCCTGCCGAGTCACTGGACTCTCGAGTTTCGGCAGCAGATTCATTTCCTGAAAGAAAACGCCGAAGATCAGACTGGGCAGAAGCTATGGCAGAAAATTACTATTGTCTTTCTTAACACTAGCTCTTGACTAGTGGCAGACCTCTTTCTTCGTGTCCTGACTCTTAACGGATTTAGCTCCGGCCACGTTGCCACGGCGAATCTGCTTCTCCGGTTCAAAAGACGAAGCGCGGGCCACAGGACCCGCCCCCACGTCTCCTAAAACGTTCCCACCCTCGTCCTGTTTATGCGCGGCGCGACAGGTGGACGTCCTATTGGTCGGCGCTTGCAGGGGGCGGGCCATCCAGCCGTGTGCGAAGAGGAAAAAAAAAAAAAAAAAAAAGCATGATACCGCATACTGCATTTTTATAATTATTTATTAAAGTAAAAGCTACCTGAGAGAACCATTAACCAGTTTTTAAAGGTTCACGACTCCTGCTAACTTCCGAGCAGATGCCACAGAACAGCTCACGTGGGAAGAGTTCAACTGGCAATCAGCCTCTACAATTAAAAACGTTATTTCAAACAGAGGCTCATGAACGTGGCCTATAGACGAGTGGTTACCAGAGGACTATAGAGTAGTGTTTACTAGTGGGGTTGGGGGAGGACGGGGGAGGTAGATGGGGTAAAGGGGGTCAAATATAGGGGGGTAGGGGAAGGGTGAAATGGCTAAAGGGGATCAAATACATGGTAGCAAAAGGAAACTGGACTTTGGGTGGTGAACACAGAATAGACTATACAGATGTCAAATAATAATGTACACCTGAAAATTAAATGATTGTATTAACCAATGTTATCCCAATAAACTTAATTTGAAAATAAAATAAATAATTATAGCCATAAAAAAATAGAATTAGCGTATTATCCAGCAATTCCACTTCTAGGTGTATACCGAAAAGAAATGAAACCAGGATATTTCGAAGAGATATTTGTATACCCATGTTCATAGTAGCATTATTCATAATAGCTTAAACATGGAAGCAAAACAAACGTTCGCTAGCATTTAAATGTATAAGTAAAATGTGGTATATACATATAATGAAATATTATTCAGCCTTGGAAGAAAATTCTGCAATATGCACAACATGGATGAAACTTGAGGACGTTAAGCTGAGTGAAATAAGCCAATCACAAGAAGACAAATACTGTATGATTCCCCTTATAGGAGGTACTTAGAGTTGTCACAATCATAAAGACAGAAGGTATAATAGTATAATGGTGGTTGCCAGGAGTGGGGTGGGCAGGAAGGGG
>NW_011888812.1:10603082-10611577 GCF_000151845.1 Pteropus vampyrus
TCCTCATCACCCACCTTTGATATAGAAATCCTTGGCCTGCCTGTAGCAAGAATCTTGTTAGGCTAGATTAGCAAGAATCCCCTACCATGATGTCTCCTCTTAGTAATTTCCTATCCACTGACCCCCTCACTCTTCTTGTTGACTATAAATCCATAGTTGTCTTTGCTGTATTGGGAATTGAATTCAGTTCTATACTGAATTCTCCTTCTCCTATTACAACTGACAGTTCTCATGACCTCCATGGCCTATTACTCTGGTTCAAAACAACATCATGTCTCACCCAGATTATTGCAGGGCCTCTTCATCAGTCGGCCTCCTTCTACCACGACATCCCTGTGATGGTTAATTTTATGGGTCAATTTGACTGGGCCATGAGGTGCCCAGGTTTTTGGTCAAATATTATTCTGGATGTTTTTCTGTGAGGATATTTTAGATGAGATTAACATTTAAATTGGTAGACTGAGTAAAGCAGATTGTGCTCCCTAATATGGTGGGCTCCATATGATCAGTTGAAGGCCTGAATAGAACAAAAAAGCTGACCCTCGGCAAGTAAGAGGGAACTCCTTCTGCCTGGCTGCCTTGATCTGGGACATTGGTCTTTTCCTGCCTTCAGACACAGACTGAAAGATCAGCTCTTCCTGGGTCTTGACCCTGCCAGATCTCAGACTGGAACAACACCCTTCTGGATGTCAGGCCTTCTGACTCAGACTGGAACTAAACCATCAGTCTTTCTGGGTTTCCAGATGGCCAACTCACACTGCAGATCTTTGGACCTGCCCACCTGCCAGTTCCTTACAATAAATTTCCTTACACATGTATATCTATATATCTATCTCTATCTCTATCTCTATATAGACAGGTATTCATTGCCTATTCTTTCAACTTTTTTATGTATTTAGATATATCTATCTTTATATAGATAGAGATAGAGAGAGATAGAGATAGATATATAAATAGATATAGATGTATCTCCTACTGGTTCTGTTCCTCTGGAGAACCCTGACTAATATACTTCCTAAGGTTTGTTATTTTGAAAATGTTAAATACATAAAAATATTGAAAGAATAGACAATGAATACCTGTATATCTTTCACCTAGATTCACCAGTTGATCACATTTTGCACATTTGCTTTTGCTCTGTGTGCGTTTTTCTGAACCATTTCAAAATAAGTTGCAATGTCGATTTACTGTATTGTACACCTGAACCTAAAATAATATTGTATGCCAACTATACTTTAAAAAATGGCAACATATGTAACTATAATGTGTTATCATACCTAAGAAATTTAATATTGATACAACAATATCTAATATAAAGTCCATATTAAGTTTTCTTCGATTATCCTGATAACATCCCTATGGCCTCAAAAAACATTCAGTATCAAGTCGAGGATCACAAGTATTTAGTTACCACGTCTCTTTAGCCTCCTTTAATCTAGAACAGTCCCCCATCCTTTTTCAATCTTTCATCACATTGACATTTTTGAAGCATCTGAGCCAGTTGTCTGGTGTAGTCTGTTCTCAACACAGCAATCGAAGGAATTCTTCTAAAACCTCGTCAGATCATGTCACCCTTCTGCTCAAACCCCTGCAGCAGCTGCCCATCTCACTCAAAGTACAGTCCTGGCAGTGGCCCACAGGGCCCTGGGTGTTTTCACTCCCGTATGATTTCCTCCAGGGCATAGGCTCCACCTCCCTCCCGACCGCTCTCTCTGCTCACAGTTACAGGCCTCCTCTCTGCTTTGCTCCCAGACCAGGCCAGGCCAGCTCTTGTCTAAGACTCTATTCCCTTTTCCTGGAATGCTCTTTCCAGGATATTTGCCTGGTTTACCCCCTCACCTCCTTCAAATCTTTGTTCAAATGCGTCCTTCTCATCCAGGCCCTCTCTTACAGACTAATGCTGCAGCCTGCCTCTCCCTGCCCCAATCCTTTCCCACACTCCTCCTTTCCTTACTATACTTCTTTTTTTTTTAATTACATATTTTTATATTGAAAAAAAATCTCAAACTTAGAGAGTAGTTAAAAATACAATACAAATAACTTTTCTCCTTGCACTGACTGAGAGTAAGTATATTGCTGACCGGCTATCCTATCACCTCAAACACTTTGGTAGGAATTTTCTACAATCAAGATCATTTGCCTACTTAACTGTAACACAGCCTTTAATATCAGAAAGCTAACATTGATCTGCTTTTACCTTATGATCCTCAGACCCCATTCATGTTTCACCAATTGTCCCAATAATGTCCTTTACAGCAAAGGGATTCAGTCCAGAATCAAGATCAGAATCAAGCATTGTATTTAGTTGTAGGGCTTAAGTCTCTGAATCTGGAACAGTTCCCCAGCCTTTCCTTGGTTTCATGACCTTGACATTTTTGAAGATTACAGTTACTTTGCAGAATATTTCTAAATTTGTGTTTATTTGGTGTTCCTCGTGATTTTACATCCAGGTGATTCATTTTTGGCAGGAATATCACAGAAGAGATATTTAGTTTCTCATTGTGTTAATTCAAGTAGCACCTGATTTCATTTTGTCCCATGACTGGAGATGTTAACTTTTCTCATTTGATTAATCTTGTATCTGCCAAACTTCTCCTCTGTAAAGTCACTCTTTTTTTCCCTTGAAGTTAATAAATATATTGCATGGAAGCATTTTGGAAGTACGTAAATATCCCGTTTTTCATCATATTTTTTATCTAATCACTTATTTATTCATATCAGTTTGGATTCTTATTTTATCCAGTAAAATCTGTTAGCATCATTGCTACAGACTAAATGTTTGCATTCTCCCCAAATTCATATGTTGAAACCCTAACCCCCAATGTGATAGTATTTGGAGATGAAACTTTTAGGTGGTAATTAGGGTTAGATTAGGTCATGAGGGTGGGGACCTCATGATGGGATTAGGGGTTTAGAAGAGAGAGAAACCTTTCCACTCTCAAACACAGAGAAAAGGTCATGTGAAGTCACACCGAGAAGGTGGCCATCTGCAACCCAAAGAGAGAGCCCTCACCAACACAAGCCCTACTTGCACCTTGATCTTGTACTACCAATCTCCAGAAATGTCTAAGCCACCAAGTCTGTGGTCCTGTGTTATGGCAGCCCAAGCTAAGACAGTCATTATTAATGGGCCAATGGGAGCCCATTCAAGCTGGCTCTTGCGTCCTTCTGAATTATCCTCATCATCCTTTCAGCTTTCTTTGCTGTCTGATTCAAGATATCCAGGCTCATCGTATACCTTCCCTAGGCCAGACCTAGAATCAGCCATCTCCCTAAAGAGTCTTGATTCCTTTTAGTGGAACATGATATTTAGAAGCCAAAATCTGGGTGCTAGATGTGCTCATTGTTATTGGCATGTCACTGCTCCCAGACTAGTACACACACACATGACTGTATTTATTTCTCTCTTTAGCTATATATTTTGAAATCCAGAGTTTACACTGGTCCCTACAATTCCAATTCAATACCACAGGGTTCCTTCTGGATTTTTTCTTTTTATTTGTAACTCTCTTCTTCAGTAGTGACCTGACTCACATTACCCTTAATATATTTACTTATTTGATACATCTCCTCTATGTAACAATTTCTCATTGCCACTCCCTTCCGTGCACAGGTCCCTTGTTATCCTATCTTGGTTCTAATGCCCACATGCTGGCCCTATTCACTGTACTCAAGCCCTGACACCTCAGAGCTGACCTTCCTGAACTTGGCTGCCTCAGGCCCCAACAGCCTATGCCAGGCTGCCCCTCCTTATCCGACTTGCTGCTCTGCACTGGGCCACACCCCATCCATCACCATGTGTGTGACGTCCTCACTTGGCTCCTCGCTTTGCTCAGGGTTCAGTTCCCCGTGTTAGGCCTTTCTCTTCCATGGTGTCCTCGCCACCCCGCTCCGGCTCTGACACACCACGCCAGGCTGCCCCGTGCGCAGATGCCCTCCTCAGGCTCCGTTCCCAGACCACGCATCTGCATGGACGTCTTCTCACCTTGCTTGGCTCCAGCACCCAGCATCAGGCCTTGCCCTCACGTCAGCTCGCTCTGACACTCCAGGAGGAGGCACGCGTATGTGTGGTCACCCCTCTCTCGCCATGCAGGCTCTCCCACACTGAGGCTTCCCCTGTGTGAACACCTCCTCGCACTGCTCGGGTTCCAACACTCCACACCAGGCCACCGCTCCGCACGGATGCCTGTCTTGCTCTGTCACTCTTAATGGTTTTAGGACTGAAGAGAAGGGAAGGGAATGAAGAAGAGGAAGAGGAACGCTGCTCTATTCTTTATTGCTCCAAAGCATTATTGGGCATTTTGCATTCGTCCACTAGTTTTTGCCATTAGTTTTTCCATAACAAAATATCAGAGAATAGGTGGCTTATACAATGGAAATTTACTTCCTCACAGTTCTGGTGGCTGAGAAGTCTAAGATCAAGGTACTAGAAAATTCGGTTTCTGGTGAAGGCTCTCTTCTTGGCTTGCAGATGGCTGTCTTATTACTGTGTCCTCACATGGTCTTTTCTCTGTGCAGCACAGAGAGAGGAAGGGAGAGAGGGAGAGAGAAGGGAGAGAGGGAGGGAGGGAGGACAGGAGAGTAGAGAGAAAGCTCTCTGGCGTCTCTTCCTCTTTTTATAAGGACACCAGTCTAACAGATTAGAGCCCCACCCTTATGGCCTCATTTAACCTTAATTACCTCCTTAAAGGCCCTGTCTCCAAATAGTCACATTAGGGGTTAGGGCTTCAACATATGAACTTGGGGGGACACAATTCAGTCCATAACATCTTTCTATTAGACATTCTATATTTATTGTTTATTGCATCCCCGCTACCCACCCCTGTGTGTCAGCAGCTCCTTACCGGCAGGGATCTTTGTCTCTGGCTCACTGGCACCCCTAGAACCTAGCAGGGCAGCGGGAGGCACTCACACGTGTGTTCGGAGGGGCATTTGTTTCTGAGGAAGCTGACGCACGGAGTCTCACTCCCATTGTCCCCCAGCTCCTCAGACCTCAGGCAGGGACAGTGAGAATCACTGGGACCAGGTACAAATGGTTTATTTTTCTATAAAGAGCAAAGTACAAAGAGGCAGGGGAGGGCAGCAGGGCCTTAAGGGGCTGCAGTGGGCAGGCCCCAGACCCCGGTGGAGACCTGAGGAGGCCCCAGCAGCTGCACTAGGAATAAATAGGCATCCAAGATATGGCCAGTCAGGGGTCTCCAGAGAGATGGTGGAAAAGGAACAGTGGAGGTGAGGCGGGACCCCAGGACGGTTGGCGGAGTCACACGAAGCCAGGCTTCATGGAGGAGCGGCGGCAGTTGGGGCAGCTTCTTGTCCCGTTGTTCTGCAGGCACCTTGAGAGGCAAAGGGCTCTGTTTACTCAGAGTCTGTCTTTTCAACCTGGGCCCAGCCTCTCTCTCCTCCCCTCTCCTCTGCAGGGGAGAGCCTGGGCCTGGCATCAGGAGGTGGGGATGGAGGCCTGTACCTGCCACAGCCCTGAGGCCAGTCTGGCCCTGGTGTCTGAATCCCTCGACCTTCAAAAGGCCTCTCTGAATTCTCTTTGGGGAGAATAATAGTAAGAATGGCCATCTCATAGGGCTACTGGGAGGATTCAGTAAGTTAATATATGGGAAGCTCTTAGGACTTGCTTGGGATACAGAAAACACTATGTAAGTGTCTCTGTTCGTATTGCTATTGTGATCTAGGCCCCAGAGCACCCAAAGAGGCCCATGTGCCCCTGCCCTGGCCAGCTGGAGCCCTCACCGGAGGTGGAAGATGTGGGAGCAGGGCAGGGCCTGCAGCCGGCTGTTTTTCTCGCCTATGGACTCCCCACACAGGCCGCAGTAGAGCTCGGTCTCCTCTACACACTCGTGGAAGCGCACGACGTGGGCACGTAGCTCCCGCTGCAGCCCCTTGCTGCGGTAGATGCTCTCGCTTAAACAGTGCAGCTTCAGCTGGCTCAGCTGGGCCAGCGAAGAGGAGAGAGCGGGAACAGGAGGGTGGGCGGAGAGGATGAGACCAAGTCAGCACTGGTGAGCAGTGGTCCCGCGTCCCTCCTTAGCCCAGCCCAAGAAGATGTCCCTGCTGGGTCACTGGGTCACTGGGCCATCAGTTTACAGGGCATCCAGTCCTGGCTGCTTTCCTGCCTTGCTGACGAACCTAGGAAAAACATCCTGCCCTCTCTTGGACTTGGTTTCCCCTCATGCAGAATGAGGGGGTGGGTGAGGTCATTGGTCCCCATCCATAGAACCAGCTAGGGACTCCATGTTTTTGAAGAGTTTTATTAACCAAACCTGCTGCATTCACTCCATAATAATTAATTGGTGTTCTTGTTTTCATTAATTAAATACACACATCAGCATTTCTGATCAGCCTAAGATACATGGGTAAACCCGAGTGGCTCTAATCCAGCCAAAGGCACGTGTAGTTGGCATTTCAGTTGGACTGTGCACCCAATCCCAGAGAAATGCACATTTTCTAGAAGACTTTGAGAAACACTGAGGCTGTTTTCAACATTTAAAGGTTCGGATACGCTTATTAAAAGTGAAGAGGCCACACACCTTTGAAGTGAAGATGGGCCATTTACCAGGTAACGGGCCTTGAATACCCTCTGAGCCTCACTGTCCTCATCTGTGAAATGGGGCCTGCTGTACCTACCTTGCCGGGGGACAGTGAGGACTGGAAGTGGTACCCACAAGAGGCCTGTGGTGCCTGCCCATCTCTCAGTGAGTGGGAGCCCACTGTTAGGAGTTTTAGTGACCATCAGGAAGCCTCTGAGGAATTCTGATATCCTCTGGGCTGTAGAATTCTTGCCCTGCCCTCTGAAGCACTCTCTGGGTAGAAGAGAAACGGCTGGGATCTGGGAATGGCTGGGGGCAACTCCTGGAGATCAGGTAGGGCTCAGGGCACAAGTGGGCTCAGGGGGTCCTTCCCCACCTGCCTAAGATCCCACCTTGGGCTCTTGACTCTAGACCCAGGAGACGGAATCAGGTCTGACCTTGTTCCCCACCTCTTCAGCCAGGTCCTGGGCTCTCTCGATGGCATCCAGAGCCTGCAAGGTGAGCACAGGCCAGGGCTGTGGACAGATCTGTCTGACAGTGGCCTCGACTTATAGGAAAGGATTGGGTAGGGAGAGGTCGGCGTAAGGAGGGTGACACGGCTGGGCAGTAGCCCTGTGTGTGAAGGTAGCGGAAGGAGACTGGCCATGGGCAAGTGGACTCCTGCCTGAGCTTACTAAGATACAGAAAAGAAGAATATTCATGTCTTGAGAGGTGTTGTGACATCATGGGAGGCATTTAAATAAACCTGAGTTCAAACCCCAGCTTGGCCCCTTAATTGGCTATGTGACTGGGAAAGTCATGGGCCTTCTCTGAGCCTGGAAAATGGCTTGGAATGTCCTAGCCTCATGAGATTGGGGTGAGACTGATATTAGACAATGTGTTTGAAAGAGTCCCACCCAGGACCAGCCCCACAGATTGTTGGCTGACCTACTGACCCCATATGGGAGCCCTGGGGAGAGCTGGGGCTGTAGGACAGGGCCCAACCTTACCTTGTCCAGCGCCTTCCTGGCCATCCAGCATTTGGCCACCCCCAGCAGCACCTGCACTTGCCCTAGGCGGTTTCCGATCTCAGTCATGATGCTCATGGCAGAGTCGTACCTGGGGAAGGCTGTCTGCACAGCCGATTGGGAGTGGGGTCAGGCTGAGCCAGGCCTGAACCCCCATACCACCCTGCATCCTGGTGACCTCACCTCTAGGTCCCCACGGCTACGGTGGATGTCGGCAAAGCAGAGCAGGCAGAGTGCCTGTAGTGGCCGGTCCCCATGCTGCAGTGCAATCTTCATAGACTCCTGCGAGGGAGGCCGGTCCCTCAGGCCTGCTCATCTGCCCCCCACCACTGGCACACCCTCGCCCAGGGAGCCCCTCAGACAGGCAGCCCAGGGATCACCAACATCCTCCGAGCCCAAAACCAATCATGGTGCTCAGGCCCCACGCACCAAACCAGTGAGGCCTCACGGCATCCAGCAAAGTGGAAACTGAGGCTCAGAGAACAGAAGTGACTCCATCAAGGGCACCTGACTAGTTGGGATTTGAGCCCAGGTCAGTGACACTTCCTGCTTAAAGTGTCCCACAGAGGGTAGGGGGATGGTGGACAGAGGGAAGCCTCCCCTCCCCTAGAATGGACCAGAAGGGAGTGAGAAACATGCATCCTTCAGGGGTTTAGCTATAGAGAAGCTGGGCCGGGGTCAAGCCTTGGGGTCTCGGCAGGCTGATTTGGAAGGAAGAGGTTCTTCTGCCCTGGGTACCAGACCACCACCTACGCCCTTTCCCTGCTGCCCCACCTCACAACACTCCATGGCACTGCCCAGGTGGCCCAGCAGACGATATGCCACAGCCATGTGGTACTGGCTCATGGCCCGGTACTTGAGGCTCCAGCCTTTGCCATAGTCGTTGACGAGCTCTGCGGCCTTGCAGGGGAAGAACAGGGCTTTCTCGTAGTCCTGCAGGGACATAGAG
>NW_011888812.1:10613247-10628974 GCF_000151845.1 Pteropus vampyrus
GTAGAAATGGCTAAGTCCAGGTCTGGGGCAGAGAATACACAAAATGAGCCTCAGATAGTTTACTGGTCCAGAAAGCAAATACTTTCAAGGACTAAGTAAACTTATCAAAAGGACAATGGAGCCATATTGCAGGGAATCTCATTGACTACAGTTAAAATAATATGAGCATCAAAAAGAACAATAATTGCAATTGACTGAAGAATACTGAATATAAAAAAAAAACCCACCATGATTTCATAAAGATACTGCAAAGAGAGGAAGCAAAACAAACCAATAAGTGTGACACCGAAGGCAGCTATTATATCAACTCCTTATTCTAAGGAGTGGTAATAAAAGGAAAGGGAAAAAGTATTTATTCTGCCTTCCCTTTATGAACTGTACTTCAGAGTAATCAACTTGCCCCAGTTGATGAGGGAAAGTTCTTCTGCATAGAAAAATCCCAGCTAATAATTGTAGCAGGAATGATAGAACCTGGAAATGGCCATTTCATTAGAATTGGAATGAAAGAATCAATCCAGCCAACAAATATCAATAGATGCTAAAACCATTACAGAAAATGTTACTGCAAAATCGAATAGTCACAGGATGCCAAAGTGTCACCCTACGAGTTATCCCGATGGTCCTGAAAGGAAAAACGTAAACCCTATAAACAGAGGGATCAGGTTGTCACTCCCTCAGTCACCCAATATGATACACTATGAAGAATGCAGCATTACTTATACAGTATTCTTACCAAAAAAAGTGTGACCCAAATCTAACCAAGTCATTTAAGTTCCGGTTCAAAGGGAGTAAAAGAGATAAAGGAACAAGTTACACGATTCCTTGAGGAAGCGAAGAGACAATGAGATGGAAGATTCTACAAGACAGGTAATTTGGCTTCTTCAATAAATCATGGAGAATAAAAGCGGAGGGTAGAAGTTTTTACCAAAAGAGACTTAAGAGTCATAATAACCACTGCAGTGTGTGGTTCTTGTTTGTGTTTCAGTTTAAAGAAACAGAGCGTAAAGGTGGATTTTCAGCATAAGTAGAGAAATTTAAGAGATAATTGTTCATTATGGTGTGTGTGATAATAGCATAGTAATTGTATAAAAAAATCGTCCTTATATAAGAAAATGTCCCTTTTTTTTCCCCCCCAGAGATGCATACTGCACTACTTCGGGGGATGATATCATGATGCCTATAATTTTATATCACAATAATTCAGTTTAAAATACATAAATCACATGGCAAAATATTAATCATTATTAAATCTAAGTGGTGGGTATATAAAGATTCATTATATTATTTTCTTTATTTTCTCACGTGGTTAATTTTCTTCATGATAAAAAAGGTTTGAAAACACCACTCACTCTTCCTCTCGAATCCCATCGCATCTCACTGAATGGCTCCCCCGTCCGTCTAGTTGCTACAAACACCCTATCTCTGATCCATTAGCATCTACACACTCATTTACCATGGTATTTATTAAGCATCGATTATGTGGTAGGCATAAACATCTGTCGTGGGCTGATCACAGCCTGGATGCCTAGAGGAAGGAGAACATGCTCAGGACCACAAACCTGTGGGCCCTGGCCCCATCAGTTTGTTCGCCACCTGCCTTCTCTCCTCACCCTTACCTCTCTGACCCCACCACCTCGTATCTCCTTGTCCCGTGCCTGCCGCAGCCACGCTGGCCTCCGTCCTTCCCGGAGCATGCCAGGTACGCTCCCCCCAGGCAGAGCTTTGCTTTAGCTCTTCTTGCTTTTTCACTCTTTGCCAAATTTCCGCATGGCTCACCCTCTCATCTCCTTCAGGGCATCAGACAGCACCTCTGAGAGACCTTCCAACACCCTGTTTGAAATTGCAACGCCCCCTCCTCAGCACTCCCCATCTCCCTTTCCCTGCTTTCCGTTCTCCGAAGCACTTTCTGGCATGCTATATAGTGGACTTACTCACGGTGTTTATTGCCTTTCTCCCCCAAATAGAAGGTAAGCTTCATGAGGCCAGGGACTTTGCTGTTGTTCTCATTGCTACACCCAAGGCCAACAGTACCCGGAGTACAGTCAATGCTCAATAAATATTTGATGACTAAATCCTTACAACCATGCTGTACGGTGGGTCCTATTCTCCCTAGTTATACAGATATACCTACCCAGGTTCAGAGAGGAGAGGTGGCATGTCCAAGATCACACAAGCACGTGGCACTGCAGGTTCATGGCCTGTCCTCGCCCAGGAGCCTCCCATTTCCCAAGACAGACCAAGGTTTGAATTCTGGCTCTGCCCTTCCTGACCCACTCTTTACCCGCCTGGGTAAGTGTTTTCCCTCCCAGACCCATCCACCTCATCCCTACCTAAACGGGAAGACTAAATAAGGCCATGCAACAGGGAGCAGGGCTCACAAGAGGCTCTCAGGGAGGCTGAGCCCACCATCACCCTCCACCTGGGGCCCGGACCCACCTTGACCTGGGCATAGAAGCTGCCCAGGCTGCAGCAGACGCGGCACTCGAGCATGGCGTCGTCATTGTTGTGGGCGTAGCGCAGGGCCTTCTCGAAGCTCTCCAGGGCCTTCTGGAAGAGGCTGAGGCCCAGGAAGGCATTGCCCATGCTCAGGCTGACCTGGCCTCCAAGCTGGGCACCTGCCCTGGTGCAAGGCAGTCCGAGGCAGGTCTTGCAGTAGGAGATGGTCTTGTGAAACTCACACAGCTTCTCGTTGCTGCGCGCCAGGTTCAGGTAGCTCTCCAGGAGGAAGTTGGCATCCTCCAGCTCTCGAGCTGTGTCGATCTGCACCACAGCAAACTGCCCACAGGGGTGGTGGGCAGGAGGCTGTCAACTTAGACCCGGACCTGAGTCTCCCTCCACCCCGCCAAGACTCACATGACAAAGCTTCAGACCCAGAACTTTTGCACTCAATCACAGACTAGAAGCTTCAGCCCTGGAGCTTCCATCTCCCAAGCTCAGATCCAGAGCTTTCATTTTCTCCACCCCAGCCCAGATCTGCAGTCTCCACCCCCACCCACTCCCAGCCTCAAACCTAGAGCGAGTGCCCCCACCCCAGGCTCAGCCTCAGAACCCCAAACACCAAGGCTGGAACCTAGACTCTGAGACTGGCCTCGAGATCTCCAAACCCCAAAGCTGAGAAACTCAGTCTGAGTCTCACACACCAAAGTCCAAGGCCACAGGCCCAAGTCCGAAGCTGAGACCCAGCATCGAAGACCCGGGGCCTTAGACGTAGATTCAGGGCCTCGGTCCTGCACTACCAGCTTATGGGACACAGGGGAGCCTGAGGGGCCCAGAGGGAGGCCCAGAAGCCTGGGAGAACTCCAGCCCTGGCCCCACCCTCCCACGCCAGCCACTGGGCACTCCCACCTTCAGCATCTCCTTGTAGCGGCCCATCTCTGAGTGGGCCGTGACCAGGCAGCCCAGCACACGAAAGCGCCCCACGAGGTCTGAGCTCTTCTCCAGCACCTTCATCCACACCTGCAGAGCCTTCTCTGTCTGGTTAGACTGGTACAGTTGGAGCCCCTTCTCAATCTGCTGCTTCGTCTGGTCCTGCCCCATCTTCCCAGAGCCCGCGCCCCACACGGACAGACCCTGGTGGCTCTGTGCCTCTAGGCACTCATGGCGGGGGACACACTGTGCCAGCTGCCGGTGAGCCCTGGGAAGGAAGGCAGCGGCGGGCAGGAGCCGAGCAGGGCCTGATGGAAAGCGGGTGCCACCTTGGGAACAAAATTGGTTCAGCCCCTGTCTGCAGCTGTCCCTGCCAGTTGGGGCCACGTGGCCGCTGAGGAATGTCAGCCGCAAGGTCACGCGGGCCTCTGCTGCATCCACCCCCTAAGCTGGGAGGTGGCTTCTTGGAGATGCAGGAACTCTGCCCCCTGGGCATCCCCTCGGGCATCTCTCCAACACCTCTAATGCTGGCCCTGACCCTCCGGGCAGGGCAGGCCCTCCTGCAGCCTTGCCAAGGAGCCGCCTCCAGGAGTAGGCTAAGAGCTGGGAGGAACAGGGGTGGCTGGGCACGCAGGCGTCAGGGAGGCGGGGGCAGTGCCCAGCCCTGCGCCCTGCTTCTTTCCATCACTGCCTTCCCCAATCCCCCCCGCCCCCGACCCACCCTCCCTCAGGCTTTGTTCCTGTGATTTCCTGGGCACCAAGTTGACTTACCCATGCACATGCCCACATCTGACACCCTAACTCATAGTGTGACCCACTATGGACAAGTCACTCGCCTCTCTGGGCCTCGGTTTCCTCATCTGTAAGATGAGGGTAACAATAGGCTGATAAACCCTAACTTACATGGTCGTTAGGAGGCTGCATAAACGTCGTGAGTAACAGCGTGGACCATGGACCAAGGCTGGCAGAGTGTGAATTCTGACTCTGCCATTCATTCGCTGTGTGGGCAGCGTGACTTCAGAAAGAGAGAAATGGTACCTACCTCACTGGATCGTTAGGAGAGCTAAATGACATACTAGTTGACACGGACTTAAGAACAGTGCCTGGCACACAGGAAACACTCTGCGTGTTGACAAGCAAGAGGTCGCCCTGAGCTGTGTCTGCTCCATGGCAAACCACCCACCAGGGACGGAAGTTGGCCCTCGAAGGTTAAAAAGTGTCCTTATTCCAATCCCAGCCCCAGTTTGAAAGGGTCCCTAATAATGAGATTTAATTCCAGATATTGTGGAAAAGGGCAAAGTCTTATGCAGGGAGCAGATGCTTGAAATATTGGGGCTCCTGGGGTTGAGAGGCCCTAGGTAATGGGCCTCCGTCAACCTGCCAGCTCATCTCCCCCATTTTTCTCCTCCCTCTCTGCAAACCAGGCTCCTTCTTGCCCCAGGGCAAAGTTCATTCTTTTAGAACAGACAGTGGTTTCTAGTATATTCACAAATCTGTGCATCGATCACTACTAATTCCAGAACGTTTTCATCACCCCAAAAAGAAGCCCTGAATTCATCAGTAGTCATTTCCCATTTCTCCCATGTTATGGGCTGAATCCTGTGGCCCCCATTCATATGTTGATGTCTTAACCCCCAGTACATCATGTGACTTGCTTGGAGACACTGTCTTTAAAGAGGTAAAGTGAGGTCACTGGAATGGGTCCTAATCGGATATGACTAGTGTCATAAGAAATTAGGACACAGACACACAGAGGAGAAAGACCATGTGAAGACAAGGGGAAAAATACAGCCATCTACGAGCCAAGGAGAGAGGCCGCCGAATGAAACCAACCCTTTCCATAAATACCTCGATCTCTTTCTGGCCTCCACAACTGTGAGAAAACAAATTTCTGTTGTTTAAGCCCCCAGCCTGTGGTGCTTTGCTGTGTATGGCAGCCTGAGTAGACTAATGCACCTCGTGATCGCAGCCTACCTTCTAAGGGCTGGTCTATTCTGGACATTTCATATAAATGGAGTCATATAACATGTGGCCTTTTGTGACTGGTTGCTTTCACTTAGCATCATGTTTTCAAGGTTTATCCATATTACAGCATGAATCGGTACTTCATTCCCTCTAATGGCTGCATAGTATTCATTGTATGGCTATACCGTTTTGTTTATCCATCCATTCATCAGTGGATGGACATTTGGGTTCTTTCACTTTGGGGCTATGATGAATAATGATGCTATAATCATTCATGGACGAGTTTCCATGTGGACATGTGTTTATTTTTCTTGGAATTGAAATATGTACCTAGGAGTGGAGTTGCTGAGTCATGTAGTAAATCTGTGTCCAGTTTTTCAGGACTTGTGCGCAATCTATTTGCCTCAGGGCCTTTGCACCTCTTCATCCCTCTCTTCCTTTTCCCGCAACAATCTGGGGTCAAGTCCTAATTTGAGTGAATCAGTTTATACTCTCAGAGAATTATATTCCATTCTGATGCAATATTTACCTCTATAGTGTTACATTTGTTGATGAGGTTATTTGCTTAATGTCTTCTTCCCCCATTCAAATGTGTAGGCAAGGACTTTGTCTCATTCATCGATTGTATTCTCAGAGCAAAACTTGGCACAGTGGCCACTCAATAAATATGTTGAATGAATGAATGGGGAAACAGGGGAGGGATGAAAGTTTAATTTTGAAATTTACAGTAACTGCTGCAGACTTAGCCTGCCTGCCATGCCGGGCCCCATGCCTAGGAAACTGAGCACAGGGAGAGATGACTTGTTTACTGTGAGCCAGATGGATTCAGAGAGGGGCAATCTGAGGCGGGGAGGGGTGCATGGCCAGCTCAGGGGCCCATGCCCCAGGGTTATGGCTCAGCAGAGGTAGAGGGGATATAGGAGTGGGCCTATGAAACTAGACGAAGGCACCAGGACTTCTCAGGGGGAAGTGCACTTGAACCTGGAGCACGGAGAGCTGGGAAATGGAGGATGAGAGGGAGGTACTGTGGCCAGTCGGCGAGCCACTGGCACAAGAGAGTTGGCTAGGATCTTCCTCTCATCTGGGAGGTGGGTCCTGGGTTGAAGTTAACCTCCAGAGGGGAAGGAAGCTGGGCCCACGGGAAAAATGCCAGAGAGCCAGCAGATTCTCTCCCATTCAGTAATCCAGACGCAAGTTCACCTTGAGTCTTTGGCAGGAAGGAAAGAAGATGAGCAGCCTGCAGCGTACCCTAAAAGAGTCTGGGACCACAGCCTTTCAAGCACCTGAGAACTCAGTGATCTCAAAACTTGAAAACTTGACAGGAGAAAGGCTTCCTCCACCTCAGAGTCAGCTGTCTGCTGAATATTGCACACAGTTAGGGCAAGGTCATGCTCATTTAGGGGAAGGGCTGTGGTTTGTCTTTATACCACTAGCACCTGCACAGCCCTTGGCGAAGTGAGAGGAGACCAACAGAAGGAATGATAACAATGAACACTGCCTAAGGTAAGCATTTCCTCCAGTGTACAGAAAGAAACGGAGGCACGAGACGTACCACAGTGCCAGAGACCACACTGCTAGAGACAGAGCACAGACTGGCCCCCAAACAGTGTGATTCTGGGGGGTCCCTCTCTGAACCAGGATACTGTCCCAGGAGGAGAGGGAAAGGGAGAACAGTGAGGGGGAATTGGACACATTTTCAGGAATCATGATCTTTACCTGACACACAACTCACTGGGAACATATTGAAGACCCTGGCACGGGTGGGCAGAAGTGTATACAAAGGAGACAGTGGACAGTGGACAAGCCTTGCTCACTAACGCCCAGCAAGGAAGGTGGACAAGAGGACCCCGGAAGTCAGGAGGACAAGCCATAAAATACAAGGGTCTTTTCTGGGCCACATAACCTTACAGGGTCAGCAGGGCCCGGGGGCACCTGCTGTGTCAGGTACCAGCTATGTGCCTCACATTCTAGATCCCTGTTTTGTAATCGAAAGTAGAATATTAAGTTTGGGCCTGAAACAGGGGTCACGATCTGGCATGCGAGGGCTGAAGGTTTCTCGGTTGGCTACGTTTGTTATCTGGAGATTTCATATAAAAACCTGCATTTCCTGCTTCTCGTGGAGACTGAAACCCAAGCGACACCGGTCTGTGATTCTGTGTCAACCAGTCAAATGGAAGGTGTCTGGCCCCGAGAGACCAAAAACGCCCCCACCACTCCCTATTCTTGCCTTGACAACGAAGCCAGGTGTCACCTGCCATCTTAGATTGGCTTCCTTTCACACACCTGCATCACCTGCCTGGCCTCTGCAGACACCCGCATTTGCAACTTCTGCTCCAGGAGCACGATAAATGTTAACTGGAGGGGATCCTGGTAATCGCCACAACTAGTGATTATCGGGATCCTTGGGAAGTCTGTCCCTCTTGAGGAATTTGTTTTGCTAGTTGTAAATGGGGTATCACCTCTCTGGTAAGGTAGGTTTTTGTGAAAACTAAAGGAGAGGATAAGAACTTGCTTATAAACACTGAACTAGTGTGTCCCTCTCATGGACCTCCCGAACCTTCCTTGAATTGTTTGTTTATAATAAATGGGAAAAAAACCGAAACCAAAACAAAACAAAAAAACCAGGAAATAACCTACGTCCACTAGGAGAGTGATTGAGAAACCATGAAATGCTATATAGCCTCTCAAAACGAGTTGTGGATACCGGTACATGGACCCAGTGGAGGGGCACTCACGACACAGCAACCGAAACAATGCAAGCTGCAGAACATTCTGTACGTGATGGCATGATCTCATTTTTTTTTTTTTTAACAAAAATTACATGTGTACATATTTTTGTATACAGGGGAAATTTCTGGAAGCATACCCACCCCATCTGAGGACGTTATCGATGGCCTGTGGGATGAGAAAACGCGCACTTGTAACTTTTATGTACTTAGGGTTGTTAGCAACTTCAACAAGCGCTCGCCAGGGCAGCATGGTGGCAAGTGTTTGGGACAATCTCTTAACTTGCTAACTCTACTGGGTGGGCGTTTTCATTTCCATTTGACAGATGAGGAATCTGAGGCTGAGAGAACCAAGTCACTTGCCCAAGGTCACACAGTTGGTATTACAGTCAAATTAAGAGACTCCTAAACACAAGCTTTTCTAAGGCCTCCTCTATAACAATGTGAATGTTTTGCATTAAAAAAAAATACCCTCAAACCCTAAAATGACGTTTTAAAATTGCTGTTGTGTCACATAAGCCTCAGGCTCTGGGCACATTTTAGGGGTGACTGGGTCAGTGGCACTCTCAGGGCTGGAGGGTCACGGGTAGGTTCCCCCCTTCCTCAGGGGCCTTCCTTTTCAAAGGGGTGCTCTGCAGCTAAGCATCCCGCAAACAGGAGCTGGCACCAACTTCCTTGAGCCCCTGGTGAACTGCTTCAGTTGTATTAGCAGGATTCCTGTAAAGTGGCTCCAAGAAACTTGGCTGTCATTCGTTTCACAGCCACTGAAGGTTTATGAAGAATCTGGGTACTGGCTGGTAGCTAACCACCTATAAACCAGGTATGAAAATAAATTATTCTCTTTCTTCTGGAATGAATAGAAATTTCTAAATAAAACTCTAAGGTAGTATGTGGTGGGGGAGCGGGGAGAAAACTCTTGGATAAAAGCAGTTGTCATCTTTGGTACTTGTTCATTTAGTCACTCACTGTTTCCTGAATACTTATTATCCGCCAGCCCGGGGGACCAGTAAGGAATAAGACATGGTCTTATGACATACCATCTTAGAAGCAGATTTTCAACCAGAGCACCCAGGGTCCACCACAGACACTCCCAAGAGTATGCTCGATAGGACTTTTGGTCAGGCTGACCTGGGTTCAACTCCAGCTCTCCTACCTATAGTCATGTGACAGAGGAACTGCAGCTTCTCTGTGCCTCAGTCTCTCCACCTTCCTATGCTGTCAGTTGCTGGTGGAATAGCGTAGTGGCTGTGATTCATAAATGGTAGTTATTTTGTATTCCTAAAAGCAGTTAACTGTCTAGAACAGTCCTGACCATTGTATCTGTGATGATGAAAATGTCCTGTCCAATACAGTAGCCACTAGTCACATGTGGCTTCACTGTGAAATTGAGTAATGAAATTTCATTCAATAGCTACAGTGGCTAGTGAGTAATCATACCGGACAATGCAGGCAGGTCTAGAAGACTGCCAGACCCAGGGTGAGGGAGACGATGCAGCAGGTCCACAGGGGCTGGAAGAAGTGGAAGGGACAGGGTGGCTGCAGAAAGATGGCTGGATTGCGAGAAGACAAGCTCAGGAGGGCTAGGAATGGCAGGAGCAGGTGGTGCAAGGTTAGTGCTGAGTTGTTTTCAAGGAGCGGGAGGAAAGGAAAGCATGCCTCAGGAGGTAGGTTAAGAAAGCCAGACACACAGCGGCACATACTGTGTGACTACATTTACATGACATGTCCAGAATAAGCAAATCTGTAATAGAGCAGAAAGATTAGTGGCTGCCAGGGCTGGGGATGGCGGTGAAGGGGGAAGGGGAGTGACTGCTAATGAGAACAGGATTTCTTTGGGGTGGGGTGGGGGGGTGGGGGGAATGATGAAAATGTTCTAAAATTAGACTGTGGTGATGGTTGCACAAAGCTAAAAACCAATGACTTGCATGCTTTAAATGGGTGAATTTATAGTGTGAATTATCTCCCTCGAGTGGTTTAAAAACACCAAAACCTCAGGCCTCAAGTCAGTGGGACCCCCACAGAGGGGTGGGGATAGAGGCAGGGTCCAAGTCTTGACTGAAGAGTGTCAGGATGGGCCTCTCCAGTTGAAATGTGTTCAATTTCCCATCCCAAGACTTTGACTTTGATTTAAAAAACAAGGGCCCTCCCTATAGCTGGAGCCTTTACCAGTAAAGAGAAAGTCAACGTATGCAAGAGGAATTAAACACCAACTGGTGGGGGCTGGAAAGGACTTCTGAGAGAAGAAAATGCTTAAAAAAAAAAAAGAAGAAAATGCAAGAAGCCTTCCCTTCAGGCAGGGCTACATTATCAGACATTACTTTGACATTCCCAAGGTGAAGGGACAAACCTGGTCCTCATTTCCTTCCCAACGGCTGTTCTTCACCAGGGACTGAGACACTTGGGCGGGCACAGCATGTACACAACCGGGAGCGCTGAGGAAGCTGTGTGCTGACCGAGAAAGGCAGTGCCGAGGCCGTCTCTGCAGCGTGCCAGGAGTGGGCAGAAATTAGGTAGAGGAATCTACTCAAGTAAAAGGTGACTGAACGTGTTTTTCAAAGGAATAGTTTAATTAAGACACAGCCAATATGATTATAAAGATACACGAGTCTAAGTTTTAAAAGCTTGAAAACAGTACTTTTGGCATATTCCCTTGTGTAAAATTTAAAGAAACAACAGCCTTTAAGTTTGATGTTAAATTGGAAGATGTTCAAGTTGTACTTAACATTTATTTTTACATCGAGTTGTCTCAGGAACACAGGAGTTCTAAGGCAAAGACTTAGAGAAGATCTAGATCACCTTGATCTTGAGTCAGAAAAACCTGTGCTAACGTGGAGGTGTAATGAACACAGAGTATAGTCAATAACACTGTAATAACTTTTGTATGGTGTAAAAAGGTAACCATACTCACCGCGATCACTTCGCAATGTATCTAAGCATCAAATCACTGTTGTACACCTGAAACTAACATACTGGCACTCAATTATACTTCAATTAAAAGAGAAAATCAAGACAGGAGAGAACTTCAGGTTCAATCACCCCCTAATTATAAACAAGTCTGGGAAGGGAGTCCACAGAAAAAGCCCGACTCTCCATCCTCACCCGAACTCCCTAAGTGTGAAATGCAGACCTGCAATGGCGTGTAATGGACACACACGCGCACACACACACACACACACAGAGAATGGTTATGTAGCTTGATGCGTATTTTAAAACATATAATTAGGATGCTGAAATTGGGATTTCACACATACTAAGAGAACAAGGCGAAGTTGAAAAGGTGTATTTCAAATTGCTTTAAAACATTAGGTGACGGTTGTACAACACGGTGAATGTACTGAATATCACTGAAAAATGGTTAAAGTGGAAATTTTTATGGTGTGTGTGTTAAAAGAATGAAAAAAATTAAACAGGTCAATAGTTCTGGTGGTAGGTCTTGGGAAGACTCACGTGGCAGGCGTGCTGTCTGGGAAGCTGTCCTCACAGGAAGTGCCCCACAGGAGCACGCTATTGGGAAGCACTGAGTCACCAATGAACCCCCCTAGACACCAAGACAGCTGCTCTGAGGAGGGCAAAGCCATAATGACTCACCACCTGAGGGAGCCACGCTTGTAGGGTCCACCAAGATCCTTTCACTAGAGCATAGGGGACACTGTGCAACCATGTGCGGTGAGACCGCACAGGTTAACTAAAGCACATTTATTTGCTTTTATTGAGGTACTTCTCCTCAGCCGTGGTTGAGAGGGCTCGGGAGTCAGGCAGATTTGGTTTGGTTATCGGTGCGTGCCACTTTCTAGAAGGCAACCCAATTTCTTTTAACCTTGGTTTGCTCATCTGCAAATGGGGATGGGAACAAGGACGCTATAAAGACTGGAATATGTAATGTATATCAAGCGTTTCTCACAGCACCTGGACTGTGCTCAACAAACATTAGCTCAGATAATTTCTTCATGTTAATACAAAGTTTTGGTTTTTAGTTGAATACTTTGAATGAATACAAATGAGGCGGCAACATCCCCAAGTTTATCTGTGTTCGGAACCCTTACCTGATGGAACATTTGATGGCCAGTCCTCAGGGCAACCGCCACTAGGAAATGCTCCTCCAGACACAGCCCACAGAGGGGACTCTGAGAAGGCTGACTGGCTGCCCACAGGCCTTGTGCTGGCTGCGTGCCTCCAGACAGGCACCAGCTTTCCAAGGGCTGGCCTCCTGGAGGAGCGACGGTGGCAGTGGCAGCAAAGGAGCAGGTAAGGAGCAGACAAGCTTATACATTTGGCCAGAGGGCCTGAGACTCCCTGCCCAGTGGCTGAGCCTGGCATTCACAGAGGATCGAGGCCACGCAGGTATAGGGCCCCACTTGAAGAGTGATCTAGAATTACTGGAGAGTAAACCCAAGGAACCTCTGAAACGGCCTTCTGTGACACTGTTCTGAGGTGAGAATAAGGGGGAAAGGAGCTGGACCACTTTGGGCTAGAACAGTAAAGGCCTGGAGAGGAAGCGTCCCAGGTCCTGTGCTTGTCGGCCGCCTCCCTGGGCACAGGACTCCGCAGCCCATGGAAAGGACTTGCACTCACAGGTTTGGGCCAATTCGCAGAGCAGCAGCCACTGCTGAGAATGGAAGCACAAAAATAAGGCGGCCAAAAAAGTTTTAAGGTGCTGCCATATCAGCAGGAATATGCTGCAAAAGGATAGAGGATGCTGGAGAAGGCAGTTTTCTGGGAGAAATTTTCCTCTTTTGGGAGCCTTTGGTGGGTTCAGCTGCATGCGAACAGGTACATCGAGATGCCACCATACCAGGGCACCCACCCTTCTCCAGGATGCCACCAATCCCACCAGTCTCAGGGACCCGCCGCTCACTAACAATCAATAACTCTGAAGACAACATTAATTCTTCTCAAACAGTTTAATAGCAAATAAACAAAGGAAGGTACCACACTTGGCAGATACAAAATGACTTTTTGTCCGTGTGTCTGTGCAATTAAAACAGATTTAGGTTCCCCATCGGGACAAAAGGAAAAACACACAAAAAAAGGAAGGAGATTCCTTTTAAACACATACTCCCTTGCTCCAAACTTTTAACATTTTTTTTTTCTTTTTTAATCCACTACACAAACTCTGTGATCAGGTCAGAAAAGCGACAAGGGCTCTTCTTGCCTTTTTTTTTTAAACCATTAAAGTAAAATCCATAATTTTCTACATAGTACAACACAAGTTCACACAAAAAAGACATTTTCTTTTGCAAATCAAAACAGGAAAGAAAGGAAAAGCTCAAACAAAGTAAAGGAAAAGCATTTCTACGGCTGAATCACGACTTTGAGTTGATTGAATCCCGTTGTTGCTGCAGAACAGACTGTGCGTTTGGTCATAGTGGCAATTTTTTTTCTCTTCACATTGTGAAATCACTTTACATTGTTTTCTAGTAGAAAAGGCAAAAAACTGTACAAAACCCCTAGTGTTAAATACAACGTTTGTACCAATAAAAAACTCACACAGGTTTGTCTCCAAAATGTAAAGTTTCTTTTTTTTTTTTTTCTTTTTAAATTATTCACAAAAAGCAGCTGGAAATCAGAAAGGCAGCTGCCGCTCCAGGGTCTCAAATCCATTAAAACCACCACAGAACAATTAAAACAATCAGAGAGAGAAATGGAAAAGGAAACAACGTCCAACGTTTGGCATTTGGTTTTATCCACAGGTTTTCCCAGAGCTCCTCTTGGAATTGAAAGCAAAATATATTGGCAAACACGGATTCTGAATACACAGGAAGGGGAGCCTCAGCGCCTTCTGCCAACAGAGGCGGCTCTGTGCAGTCAGACTGTGGGGTGCCCGGCAGTCTTGCTCAGGCCGGGGTTCCTGGCCTCTTTCCATCCAATCGCCCCTTCCAGGAAATTAAGCAGCCTACCATACTGGGCCTCCAACTGGCCACCCTTTCCTCCTCGTAAGAGAGGCCTCGAGCGTAACACTAGGCAACCCGCTGGGTCCCAGAGCAGAAATCCTGCTGGGATCCCTTCCTTCATCAGCCAGAATGGACGATGCTAACAGTGCTTCTACCTTCCCCGCCCCCTCCCACATCCCTCAGCTACCCCTCTCCGCCCTTCCCTGGACAGTCCTACTTCCCAGCTCTCCCACCCACCCACGGCTTAGGTCTGAGTGGGCTCTGTCACCAACTCCTCCCTCTGCAACCTCTTACCTCCAAGGCTCCATCCTGTGACCTCTCACTCCTCTGGCCTCGCCCTCTACCATTCACATTCTTACTCAAGTTCCCAACACCCTGAGGCTGGATGGTACCACAAGAGAGGAGGGCAAGTTCCCCTCAGGGAACCAAGGAACTGGCTTGCCTGGCACCCAGGGACAGTAGCTATTTGGCTCTTCACCTGATTTAAAAAAACAAACCCCCGCCCCTACCCCACCCCACTAGCTAAGCAAGAGCAGAGCTGCGGTGAAGAGCCAGTGTGGGGTGGCTGGTGGCCAGGGCTGTAAACAGTGTGAAGACTGTAGTATTGTGCTTGTCACCTAGGAAAAGCGCTGGCAGGTGTACTGCCGCTTAGTGCACAGATGGCCTCCTCGGAGTGGTTTGGAGCTCCCTCCTCCTCCCCAGCTGAGGGATGCTCTCTACCCCTAACGCGCTAAGCCTCTTGACCACCCGCAGCCACCTTCTGGATTCTATCTCTGCTCCTCATGCCTCCCTGGGCACACTCCCAACCCGTTTCTGAGCAGAGGAGCCAGCCTCCTGGACGCCCCGCTGAGGCCTGGAGGCCACATGAGGTGACAGTCTAAGTGCACAGGCAAACGCTCTTAGGGCAATAGAGGAGAAAGTTGCCACTCCAAAATTAAACAATACAATCTTGAAAAAAATCAACCCCACAACAATTTAAAACAGCTCCTTTGAAACCCTTTTAAATCAGTCAGTTTTTGCACAAACTATAGAAAACAGAGAGGTGAAGGTGATATATACGAAGGTGTGAAGAAACAGCAGGAAACATGCAAAACTTGCTTTTTCCGGGCATAATCTTAGTAAGAAAGGAAAAAATTCAAAACAAAAACACAAAAACAATACAAAAACAAAAACAAAAAAATCAAAGCATCACATTTTGCTGTGGAGACTGTAGGAACAAGCATGGCGGTGAGGACAGCAGGCCCAGGGGAAGGGGCCAGGGGGGTCTGAAGGCTCCCAGCAGGGTCGCTGCAGTGAGAAGCCACAAAAGAAAAAAGAAAAAGGGCCGGCTGGGGCTCAAATTGCAGCCTGCTGTCAAAAAAGGAAAGGGGTTCAGGTGTTTTCTGCAGTTGAGAACTCAGAAAAACAAAAATAAGAATACATGCGGTCTCCTCAAGCCCCACAAACTATTTCAGCAAAATGTGCTCAGGAGCCTCAAAGGTTTTAGTGACATCTTTTATTTCATTGTTTACTTCAAAGTTGTCTTTAAAACTAAGCACACAGAAACAAAGCCTAGAAACGGACTGGCTGTGTGTTCACAGAAATACAAACACCACACGGTATGTGCTAGTAGGGCTGCTCTGAAGACAATTACAAAGAATTGGAATCACAAAATCAAGTGGTTATCTTATGAAGTTCTAGAAAAATAGATTTTTTTATATTCAAATGCAAGTTTAAATATTTCCCCTTCAGCAGTCGTTCTAGCAAAACCAATTTGGCAGCACAAAAAAAAAAAAAAAA
>NW_011888812.1:10629024-10696842 GCF_000151845.1 Pteropus vampyrus
AAAAAAGAAAAGAAAAAAAATAAGGAAAGAAAAAAGAAAAAACAAAGAAAGAAACAAACATAATAAAAATACACGTCAGCATCAAAGGTCAACACAAGGTCAAAGGTGAGAGTTCAAGCATCAGAGAAGCTGAAGAGACAGGGATTTGGACGATGTACTTGACGCCACATCGACATGCTTTAGGCACAACGATGAACAAACGGCAGGAATCTAGAAAAAAAAACAAACCAGAAAGAGGGAGACCCACTGAGTTACACAGAGCAATACATCCAAACGAAGAGAGAGAGAACAGGAACACTCACTGTGTACAGCCCTGAAATGAGGAGGCGGGCGGGGGAGGGGCTGGGCAATGACAGTGAACTTTTGCACATGCTAACGATGGACACAGGGAAAAGTCAAAAAAGGACATGGAGGACACCAAGAAAACATCCGACTGCCAGAGACAGAAGGGAACCTAAGGCTTGGATTTCCCCCGAAGTGTCCGAACTCGTCTGAGAAGGTCTCTGGTGGAGCAGAGCCTCGGCCTCTCGCCCAACTCCCCGGTAAACACCCAGGGAGAAAGCAGAAGATGCTGGCAGGGACACGAGAATTCTTTAGGGGGGCGGGCCAGGATTTCTCCTCAATCCTATAGAAATGGCCCTTTCTTCCCAGAAATCCAAGCTCTTAGCTTCCATGCAGGCCCTGGCCACTCATGTGGGACCCAGGAGACAGTGTCTGGCTGCATTCAAGGCAAATCAATTTCATGATGAAACCCAAGTCAGAAACAAAACTATAGCAGAAAACACATTTGTGTAAGTGAACCCCACACAACAGTAAAGGATTGCTTAAGACTTGACTGTGAGTCTCCACTCCCCGAGCTGAACCCTTTCGCACCATGAGACTGGTAGGGGCGCAGCTTCTTCACAAAACCATCTTTGGCCTGGGGAGAGAACTGTGCTCAAGGGCAGTGCTGCCGTGCTCACTCACTGGGTAGGGGAGAAGACGACAGACAGCAGTGCCCGGTCTCACCAGCTGGCTGCTGTGGCTGCCCGGGGCCCTGCTGGGGCACATACTCCTTTTAGAAAAGAGAACCCACACACAGGTACGAAACCTCAGGGTCTAGTATCGAAGGCGGGTTGGTTGCACCTCTGCCTTCCATGTCCTTTGGAAAGGGGGTTCTTAAGGTCCCAGAGCACAGGACAAATCCATGGACAATAATGATGAAAGGGGGGAGGAGGGAGAGAAAGGGGAGAAAGTGGGAATGGAGTTCTGGGCTTTGAAAAACCCCACAACGGCCAAGGAGGAAGACGGAACAGAAGGTTAGCGATCACAGCACCGCAGCGCCCCGGAGAGCACAGCTCTCTCCTCCGCCAATTCACAGCGTTAACTCCTTCCCCCTCTGGCAGATTAGCTGGGCTGCAAACAGGCCACAGAAAGTCAGTAGTTTCAATCATACACAGCACCCTGTGTGTATAACAATCACATTCTGGATTCTACAAAATCCTGGCCTTTTCCAGAGATATAATTTAGGTAATAAATATTCTCCACCCCGGAGCTGTATAAAACTTCTATAAAAATAGAAACGACATTCTTGGTTCCAGCTGGTTGGGATTCAGAACAGCGCCTCCCCAACCTAGCATTTTTTTCTTTTTTTGTTTTCTTTTTTCTTTATTTTTATTTTTATTTTTTTGCATTTATTTAAAAAATCCCATCATGACCCTGGAAGCCTTTGGAACAGTTTTATCCTTGAAACACAGGACACATTTCACCCAGTGCGCAGAATTCAAGTTTACGTGGTTCAGCTTAAGAAGTATGTTTCATGTTTCTTAGAGGACAACAGACCCAAGATATCACTACGAGAAGGGAACAGCTGTCCCAGCTTCAATGGGATAATCCACCACCACCAACTACCTGTATAACAGCAAGATGGGTCAATCTTTGTCTGTGACCCAAATGGATAGCATGACGAGAGAGCCCCCATCCGACTTACTAGCAAACCAACCCCCGTCATCTCATCTCTTCTGCTAGGGGTCAGGACTGATGTTTGTGAAATTTAAAATCCCAGGGACCTAGTCCTGGCCTTGGCTTAGAGTCATACCTAACAGGGCTACCTGTGCCCAGGTGCACATTCCCAACAGCATGTCCTTCCTGGCTCTCCACCCCGCTACAGCATTTCTTGGAGCAGAGGCAGAGCCCAGAGGCTGGGTGGGTCACAGGCAAAAACTGGAGTGAGACCTGTGGGAAGCAGCAGGGAGCTAACTGTAAGCGCGAGGACAAATATGAACACGGTAATACTGAGGTAAATGAACACTAAATCCATACGGAAGCTGTAAACATCCTGTGTCTCTTCTGTCCCCAAGAGCAGAAGATGGGGCTAGAGTGGTATAGAAGAGGGGCCTGCCTTGGTGAGAATACTATGTCTGGGACACCTCGACCAAGGAGGCTAGCATGGATTTCTTAAATCCTTTCAAGTGCTGGCCACTGGCAAATGAAGCACTCTGGCCTGAAGGGACCTTCTGATGTAGGTACACCAAGAAGCAGGCTCCTCCTCCCCCAACTCGATGGCTTTTGATCACTCTGCCCCGGAGAGGTGCCCCTTCAGCTAGGTACTATAAGCCCTTCTTGGTTCTGCTCTCATGAGAAAACTGTGGCTTGGGATGGAAGTGGCGTTCCTTGCTATGGTCAACTACAAGGAAGAAAAACCAGAGTGTTTCCCTAGAAGCCTCTTTAGAAGGACGTCTTAGACATGGGCCATGGTCTAATGATTTGGTGTTAAAATAAACTGAAGATGACTTCTTTGATTGGCTGCTTCTTCCTAACAGCCACCGGCCAGGCAGGGCCAACCCAATACTAATGGTTGGCTGACAAAGTTGATAAGAGTGATGTCTCCCTGCTTTCTGCATATGTCAGGCTAATTTATCAAGTGTTTTATTTCTAGAGAATTGTTGGCCCCTTCTCAGGAAAGAGGGGCAGAAATCCTAGACAAGAATCTGAAAAATTGGTGGCAAAAACTCAGAAGGCAGCTATGAAAGAGTTTCAGCCTGCAGCTCCCAGGGCTGTTGGGTGTCGAGTCCCTCACTCTCCCCACCTGCCAACCCCACCTGCTCTACCCTCTACCGCTCTTGATGTTACTTCTCGTTTCCTCCACCACTCTCGCACTCAGGGAGATTCTGGGGGTCAGTTTTTGGTTTCACTCAGTCCTCTCTCTTGGGATAGTCTGGGGCAAGTTCTGATCTTTTTTAATGTTTCTCCATTCCCCCTCCTCCCCCAGGGCGATTTGATGTTGGTCCTTCTCAACACACACTGGTTACAAACACAGCAAACTTTAAATAAAGAAAAAAAACTCAGGATATGGCACCTAAACTCCAAAGTAAAACACTGGAAACCAAAGCACAAACTTGTCCTCTGTACGAAGCGAAACTCCCACAGAAGGCAGTAGCTGAGTCTTCAGGGCAAGCTGTGCCTGCGAGAGTGGCAGGGATCAGGGTCCAGGGCTGTCAACACACAGCCTCAGGGCTTCGAATCATTAAGGGTGCTCCTCCCCAACTTACCAGAAGACCCTCTCACTCCAGTCTCAGAGGGGAGCACGCTCAGTAGGGCTTGCTGTCATTCTTCGAACGTTTGAGCTGCACTTTAAGTCGTTTCATGCCAATCTGAAAGCCGTTCATGGACTGGATGGCAGCTTGAGCCGAAACAGGATTGTCGTAACTTACAAAACCTGTGTGTCCAAGCAGAAACCTAGGTGAGGGACATAACGAGGCAAGGAGATTCTCAGTCCTCCTTATGCAAGAGATACCTTACGAGCTTAGTCTCAAATCCCAATTTTCCTCAGGATGGACAAGAATTCTGGAAGTTACATCACATGAAATAAATTAGGTTACTAACGGTACCACCTGATATTGACTTGGTACTTTTAAGTGTTTTGGCCAAGCCATTTTCTACACATTACTTTAACCCCTGGAGTGACAGTGTGAGCAGAAATCATGCTCACTACAGAAATGAAAAGAAAAAAAACTGAGGCTCAGAAAGAAGTCATGTACTCTGCTCAAGACTGAGTTAAACAATAACCCAAACTCCATCCCCACTTCCTGCTATCAGCCCCTTTTCTTTCTTTCTCACTGGTAATACTCACCACCCCTGCCCCCCACATACTGGAAGAGAAGCCAACATACCAAAACACTTGCTCAGGTTTGTCTGCTTGTCTATAAAAACCTTGGCAGACACGACATTCCCAAAGGGCATAAACATCTGCAGCAGGTCCTGATCTCCAAACTCCTGGGGCAGGTGGTAGATGAACAGGTTGGCTCCCTCTGGACCTTTAAGACATCCATCGATTGAAAGAGATGTCAGAGTCAAGCATGTTCATACCCCTGCACCAACTGTCTATGTCCCCGTGTTAAAACTGTCGGCACCCCAATACAGAGAGGTTCACGTGGAGAACTAAACAGATTCTCTAAATACAAGGCACGGAACTGAAGGGTGATCACTGAAACAGACTCCTTCCTTCATGTTTAGCCATGCTCCATCTCACTGAGGGATGTCAGATTTGACCTTGTGGGAGGAAGGTATGCTGAAACAATGAAGTAGGCAGACCTGCATGTGGAGCAATAAAACCAGAGACGAGAGGCTTATAAAGGAACACAGAAAAGGAGGTAGAGTTTATAAACAAAACAGGTTTCAAAACTGTGCCTAGAAACTACAGAGACAGCAAACAGATTGGCAGTTGAGGGAAGGAACATGAGGGAATTTCTGGGGGTGATAGAAATGCTCTACGTCTGTGATGGTGATCACGTGACTGTATGTGTCCGTCAAAGGTCAAAGAGCTACAGTCCAAAAAAGGTGAATTTTACCATGCGTAAATTGTGCCTCAGTAAAGAGAAACTACATTTAACCCGTTCCCCATTTGCTCCAAGAATACTTGCCAGTGGTGCTTGGGGCTGCAGCGTCTACCCCAAGATAACTCGCAGATTACAGTCCTAACCCTACCCCCAAAGGTTGCCGTGAAATATCACACTTTTATTATTTTCACATTGCTGTAGTATATCAGTAATCTTTGGAAACAAGTGACATCACTCCGTTTATAGCATTGTTTTTAGTAGTTTGATAACTGAAAATGTCAAATTCTAGAAAACATAGAATTCCTATGCGTGATGTGAAATGAACGCTGGCAGCAAGCTGCACTTTTTTTAAATGGTAAAAGGGTTTTAAAAAAAAGTGTGCCTATCATTAACACTGAACTAAAAAATAGAATATGCTTTCCTCTTCCAACCACTCAAGTCACCGATTTTCTGATAATCAAAAAGGAGTTTCATTAAAATCACAGTCCAGCCATTCTCCAGCCATCTTGGCCTCCCGGATATTGTCAAACACATTAAGGAATATTGCTGCCTCAGGGCCTTTGCTGTTCCTGGGCCCCATTACTCTTTTTCCTCTGCATCAATACTTCTTTCAGGTCTCTGATTAAAAGGCGACTTAGAGAGACCTTCTATATAAAATGCAACTCCTTTCCTCTTTCCTGTTCATCATTCTTCAGAGCACATTTGGAACACTTCATGCTTTTACTTACTGTCTCCACAGTTCCATCAGTTCCCCCACTACCACATCCTAGCGCACATAAGCATATGATTCAGGGCAGATAAGGATGCACTAGAGATCAGGACGTCTTGCTGCTATGGTAAGAGAGGATACTTGTCTTTCCTTCACTATGGCTTATACCTTGCCAGCTCCTGGTTAGAAAAACCCAGTCAAATATGAGCACAGAGGTGTCAGCTGGACTTTCTAGTCATATAAACCACCTTCAGGCCTCTTTCTGCCTAGAAACTCTCTCCTGAATTTAATATCATTTATATCAAAACAAATACTTCCTAAGGCATTGACCCGTGGGCCATAACTCTTTCTATCCCATCAGCCTTCAATTTGTCCTCAATTAGGAAAAGCACAGATCAGAAAATGAGGAAAATGCCAAATGATACAGCTAAAAGAGATACCTACATAGACGACATCCTGACAGATTTATAATACACAGAGAAGACTTCCTAATAAAAACAAATTGTCAAATTGGTGTTGGACACAGTCAGCTTGGTATGTTTCTTAGTCTAAGAATTGCAGCCCCATCCCAGGAGGGCATACAGAGATTCTGATCTGAGCCATATCCAGAAAACACTCAAATGTAGACCACACTTTACAGAATTTCCCAGTTTACTCCTGACACTGTCAAAGAAGTGGTGGTCTGACCACTCAATGCTTCTCTTGGCCTGTGCCCTGCCTTTAAGTTCTGGGGCAGATAGAGAGAGCACTCCCATTCCCGACTCCAGCCTTCCTTCGCACTTACCTTCCTTCTGGCTCCCAGCAGCACCAATACTCTGCTGTGTCAACAGATTCTGGTTGTACAGAGTGGGGAGCGCCGCGGCAGCATACTGTTGGATCCCCGAGTACGCCTGTGTGAGGGCCTCCATGGTGCTCCCAGTGCCATTGGAAAGGCCACTGCTGCCCAGGCCACCATTTAAAGCAGCCATCCCTTGGTTGCGGGGGTGGAGGGGGGCAGGGCGTGGAGAGAGGCAGGGCGTGGAGAGAATCAAATTAACAGACTAGAGAGACTCAACTGATGCCAAAGACAAACTCCAAAGTCTTCCCTTTTATCTCCCTCTTATCTTCACCATGAGGAGAAATACTCATCTGAGTGGTCAGATTTCACAACACTCACCAGGCCTTACTGCTAATGGGGACATTTAAAAAATGCCACACCCAGGTGTGTCTCTTCCCTATTACCTTCCTCCAACCTGTGCAAGAAGTGATACCACACATATACGACTTGCCCCATTTTCTCTTTGGCTTTTCTGCTACTTTCTTACACAGAGCTGGAATCTGGTAAAATAAGAGTCCTAGGATTGGAGACTAAAAGGGCGCATGTCTATGACAAGATGTAGGTAAACCGTATTGTAAAAACAGCGCCTAACATTACTGAGTACATTCTACATGCCAGACACTGTGCTGAGCAATGTGCTTAGAACTTTACCTATGTTCTCGTTTAACTTCCTAATAACCCTCAATGTATTCTACTCCCACTTGAAAGAAAATAACCTTAGATAGGTGGTCAAAAGTTACAGCTAGTTAAGGGACAGAGGTGGGATGAAACTCAAGCCTGAACTGAAATCCCATTATTATTTCTAAGTTCAGTGGGCCACCCAATCATTCTAATGATGTTCAGTGGGCCACCCAATCATTCTAATGATGCTCCTAGGGTTGTTTAACATGTGCTACCTGCACAAAGAATGGCTTGATGACATCCAAGGGCTGCCTCTTACCTGCCAAAGAGCTGACATTGAGGCCTGCTGTTGCTCCAGCTAATGTCTGCAAGGCTCCAAGGGAGGCAATGGGGTTGACAGAGCTGCTGCTGCTGGAGCTCGGTGAAGACCCTGCTGTCAGAAATCCATGAGTTAAACGCAATCCAACACCTGCCTTCTCATGTCAACAGGAACCAAAGCCTAAGAGTGACACAACTTAAGTATTCTCTTTTTAAAGAGGTTTTCAGTTACTAATTTTGATAACTATCCTTGTTGGACATAGAGTCAAATGATGGTTACAAGAAATTAAAAAGTATGAGATTTCTCTTAAGTCTGAAGATGGCATTTGAAAATTTGTTCATAATCCCACTCCTTTGGAAATGGGTGTCAACGCCTCTCCAGAATGACATACCCCTTTCTTGGGATTCTGTCCAAGGCACACAGGACACACTGGCCCTGATTACATGCTTACCTGAACTGGTGAGTACGCTGAGGGGACTGCTGGATGTAGTGAGAGCATTGGTACCACTTGGTGTGTTCTGAGCAGCGCTAGCTGCAGCAGCTAGTGCAGCCAAATTCTGTAACTGCATTGCATTTAACCCTGCAACATCCAAAACAAGAAATCAGCCAGCAGATAAGGGTGCCTCATATCTGCTCCAGTAATGACAGCACACACTGGCAGAAGGCTGGTTCCAAAGAGGAACTGTTCTAGATAAGCCTTATAAGCAATCCTACAGGGCTCCAAAAAGATTAAGATATCCCTCAGCTCAATAAGAAACTTGGCATCATTTCCTCAAGAAGAGGTATCTAATCCAACAGCATGCCACCCCCAGCATTAAGAAAGGGATGGGCAATCAGGAAACCGGAAAAGAGGGTAGGTCTGTGGCCTACCTTGGGGCCAAGTGTCCAAGAGAATAACAATGCCAAAACTCATGGCACAGAACAGGGCTGTGTCTGAGCCCCTCACTCAGACTTTACAAGGGATGTGTTCTTTGAAATGGAGGTGAATAAGCAGAAAATGTAGCAGAGATCCAGAAGGCCAAGGGAGGAATGATAGGGGAGAATACAAGTGAGAACAATACAAGAAAGAAGAAAAACCACCACCTGAATTGGAGATTAGTCATCAGAAGGAGACAAAAAAAAATACACTGAGGGAAAGAGTTCCAAGTAGAACCTAGACAACAGTTAAAAGGAGAGCAAGAAATCTTAACTGTGCTGATACTGTGTTGCAAACCATTTACTAGATGATGGAAAGGCAGAGGCGCTGGGGGCGGGGGCAGGTAGTTAATGGGAATAAAAAACTACAACACAGATTTACAATCTACCACTTTCTAAGTCCCTGGGACAAACTGAACCACTATCAAAATTTTTCAAACAGCAAAACGCTGTTCACCTAAGACCACCTCTTTCTCAAATGCATATGCCTAGCCTAATCCCACTGCCAAAGGGGCAGGCAGCTCTGGAGCTGCCCCACTCCCTAGCCCCACTAACTGTTCTGATGGCCCCTGCCTCAGGTTTGTCTGTGGAGCTCCAGACAAGTAAAGTCAAGTGTTTGTCAATTAAGTTCCGCATGCATGTTCAAAGCAACAAAAGGTAATTCACTCAAGAAATAACATGGATACGACACAGAGGTAAACTAACTGCCTGGGTTCTGGCAATTTCAGGGTAAACCATATGCATGGAACCCATCTTAGACTTTTCTTCAGAGTCACTGGAAAAGTCACTTTAGTACAGAAAGAAAGAGTTCTTGCGATTTTCTCCTGATTGCAAGAGCCTCAGATAGTCTGCAGGTGCACTGAGCTCTTTTCCATCTTTTGTACAACAGACAGAGACTTAAAGGGGTGGGAGCAGTAAACAACCTGGGAGCAATCTGGCATCAATGACTAATAGAGCCACCTTCCAGAGACAAGGCAGTTGAGTCCTGGGATGTTCATCTTATGTCAGCTTTACATGAGTGAAAAAAAATCTTTTTTTTCCTCCACAAACAGTGCAAAACTCTCAGACTGTTGTTAGCTGGGTCTGCTGGCCTGGTTGCTGCTGCTCCTCCACAGCAGTGAAACACACTTACCTCCCATTGGGTGGAGGCTGCTCAGGGTGTTGAGGTTCCCAGAGGAGGCAGTCTGCTGAAGGAGCTGCAAATAAAGCTAGACATTACACCAAAAAACAGAACAAGAGTGAGAGTGAGGGCTGGTTCTGCATCTGGGATAACTCTACAGCACAGCAAAGCGAGAGTGCAGAGGCCCCCAGAGAGAAGAACGTTGAAGACAAGAACCCAAGCCAATGCAATAGAAACATAAGGCTTACGACAGGACAATATGACACAGTAAAAGGCCTGGCCCAGAAGACAAAGTTATGTTCACTGAGTACTGAGCCAAGCTCAAGTCCCTGGGCAACGGAATGCAGCTCAGGAGAGGTCAGAAGTAGAGCAAGGAACTAAACTCTACTCAAGCAGCTATGTAGTCGACTGTGATGAGTGTCTGCATATGGATCACTGCCATTTCTATTTCCTCTCTTTCAAGTTCTCCTTAGTTAGGTCCAAACAACTTATTTTGCAGATTGCTTCCATCTGGATACCCAATTTCTACTTCACACAGCTACTTTAAACATAAAATCTGACCATTTCAGGGTATTTCTTGGAGTCATCCTTTACCAGCCACAACAGACCCATGACTAGATCAATCTCTCCCATGCTACACATCCACTGAGCCCGATTTATGTTCTCTTCTCTAAATTGGTCTTCACTGTTGCAGATAACCAAATGACTGATGGATCAGTCCAAATCAGTTCAGTGTACATTCTCTTTCAATAGTTGGCCCGTAACATATTTGAAACAAGAAGAGCTGTTGTCCATGAGCTTTTGGATGGATCTCCTTTACCTTATTCTGTGTCTTAGTAAACCACAACCACCGCCTAAACAACCTGCTGAAAACCTTTGCTCAATTCAAATGTAATCACTGTTCCTTATGGACAACTAGTATTCTTGTTTCTAGATCCTTTATTTAACCTGTTGTCCATTCCCCAAACATCTGACCTAGTTTCTCCATGATCACAAATCTCGTTAGTCCACAGGTTTTAGGAGGTCCACAAATCTCCAGAAATAGAATGAAAAAAATGTGCGCACACACAATTTTTACCAGGTTCTCAAAAGGGTCCACAAATATTAAGAACCACTGCTCTAGTCCAACAGAGATCAGGTTCAATCCACATGTTCCAGAAAGAACCTAAGTAATGATGATGTGCTATCACACAGACCATTGGCACCCACATGGCTTCACTTTTTTTCTTCCTAAATATCTTGGGAGCTAAGTTCAGTCCTGATGGACTGAACTGGTGAACTGTGCACACTATACTTAGCATCTTCATTTCCTCTCTAAATGAGAACAACTCTTAGGGAGGGGATCACATCTAACCTAAAGAGACCATAGCTCTCACCACCATATGCCATGTGCTTGCCAAATGTGGCAATGACAATAAAAGGCGAATGCTCCCTGAAAAGAGGCTGTAAAACTCTCTAAAGTAAATGCATATCATGAAAATCATTTTCAAAGCGTTATTTGGCAAAAGACTAAAATCTCTTTGAATTTTCTGAACTTTTAAGCAATGCTCTAACACTAAGAAACAATTTAATTTGCTGAAATAAAACAACCATCTACACTTTTTGACTTCAGAGAAACACTAGCTAGGAGAAACTGGGATTTCTTCTAACATTTTACAACTATGGAGACCAGGGAGTGTCAAATTAGTCAAAACTCAGTACTAGGGGACAGAAATCACTGTCCTTCTTCTGTTTCTATATAGAATAATCTTTGGAAGGATAAGACTGAATAATTATAATTACTCCTGTGTGTATTTTTGGACTATCTACATAAATCTAGTGGTTTCACCATTTATTTTCCTTCACTGGTAGCTTCACGGATGACCTGTTCTGATTCGCAAATGAGTTTTAATTGCTGTCCTTTCTGCAATTCTTTTAAACATTTAAGCGGTGATAATCCTCTATGACATCTTGTAGACTTGGTAAATCTAAATAACGCACTGGAACCTGCCCCTCCCCTCTTTGGGACTGATATGTTAATTTCAATGTTAATTTAAGATGTCTGGACTTCTCTCTCAAACTCAGAGAGAGAGACCAAACTAAAAGAAATCTATTTACGATATAATGAACTCAAACACCTGTAATACTGATTTAATGTCCGTGCTTGATAGCTCAGCAAAAATAACATTTATCATACTCTTTAAGGAGACTAAAAAAGGTTTTTAACGATGCCCTCTACATCTGGTTAAAAGAGATAAGGAGAAAGGTATTTGGTAGTTAAGATTCCCTCAGGAATTTTTTTCCTTGGGAGTAGGAACACATATTTCTAAACCTTTTTATCAGGAAATTAGGATTTCACTTTCATTATAGCAGAAGCCTGAAGATATAACCAAAGATGTGTGACCAGAGAGATAGAGAGAGTAACATGACATAAGAATATTGCACTGCCTGAATTTTTACATGAAATTTCAATGTGCTAAAAGTTGTAAATGTCATTGTGTCTGTTAGCTGGGGACAGCAGAAGAAACAGCTGGGAGCTTGCACAATCTGCAGAAAGCAAACCACAAAGACTCACTGCTAAATACTGGGGTCCAAGAGTATTTAGACCAGCAAGGTTTCCCCACACAGATGCTGCGCTGATCTGCTGCATCTGCTGCTGGAGCTGCTGGGCCATTCTCTTCTGTTCTTTGTCCTTCTGCGTATCAGCAAATTTTACCACCATGGGGGATGAACAACCCTATGAACACACCAAAACCAAAGAGTCAAATTCCTTCTTCTGGGTGAAGGAAAAAAACCTCCTTTCTAGTGACACACAGGCTGCATTCATAGTTCATTCACTGTTAAATGATTCTCTTCCTGATACATATTAAGTGACAAAAGACGATTTAAAACGGCAACTAATTCCAATATGTTAATTTCAATGTTAATTTAAGATGTCTGGACTTCTTTTAGGACAACCAGATGCTGTACATGCTTCTGGGCTATAAAGGTCAAATGTCCTAGCACTCTCGGACTAAGGAACTTCCCCTTCTCATTCATCTGCTCCCTACCTCCATAGTCTGTGCTTGGTGCATTGCCTTGATGGCCGTCTGTGCCATGGCTCTTGTTGTAAAAGTCACAAATGCACAACCTGGTAAGAGAAGGGTCAAAAACTCATTCATTCATTTGCTTATTTATTTAGAGACAGTTCCTGAGCACCTATCATGTGCCAAGTACCATGCTAGCAATAAAGACAAAGTTCCTGCCTTTGAAGGTTTATGAACTAGTGGAAAAGACAGATATGTTACATTAGGGTGATAAGTGCTATAATGAAAAACCAGACAGAAAACAAAATGATTGATGAAAGGAGGATTCATGGCCTCTAGTTCCTCTTGAGAAGGAAGTGTTTCCATTTGGCATCAAGGACTTCTCCAAAAGGGGTGTGTGTGTGGGGGGGGGTGGTGGGGGTCAACATCTCCAAGCCCAAAAGAGAGACTTTTAGGTCTACGGCCATGCCACCCTGAACACCTGAACACGCCCAGTCCCCTCTGATCTCAGAAGCTAAGCAGGGTTGGGCCTGGTTAGCACTTGGATGGGAGACCACCTAGGAAGACCAGGTGCTGTAGGTGTAAACAAAAAAAAAAAAAGAAAGAGAATTTTAATATATGATACAGAAGTGCAGAATATAGACTTTTTAAGGAGGCTGAGAGAATACAAAAGGGATCAGTTGGTGGGAAGAGTTGTTAAGGGTACCTAGCTATATAATACCAAGCCCAAACTCTACACCATGACATAGCCATGTTTGCTACGGTCACTGGTTTCCACTGGTCTAAATTTCAGAAGAGTATGTTTGAAGGCTAAAAATGTACCCACCTCGGCTCAGTCCATCAGGCCCCCGCAATATCCGGCATTCTTCAATCTGTCCAAATGAAGAGAACATGACTCGGATGTCATTTTCAGTGCACTTCTTTGAAATCATACCAATAAACAGCTTCCTGTCTTCCACTGCTAAGAGAGTAAAACACAAAAAGCTTGAACATTATTACTACTACAAGAGGTAGTGTAGCACAGTTTGAACTCAGGTTCTGTGCCTTTATACCACATTTCATGTATTCTAAGATACACACTTTTGTTCATAATTTAGCGCCTCCTCTTATAAACAATAGTATCTTAAAATTATAACTGAAAGCATTTAGATGAAATATAGTAGCTTTGTGATTTTGTGAAAGTTACCAAACTGTGCCTGTTTCTTCGTCAGATTAATAGGGATAACAGGATTTATCTCACAGGTAGCTCTAAGTATTAAATGCACAGTGCTTAGATTCCTGCCTAGCACTTAGTAAATGTTTGCTCTTACTAGCAATACTTTACTAAAGAACGAATGTTCACAATCAATATGACAAGAGAAACAGAACACACCTTTCAGAGAGTCTAACTGTCCACTTTCCTTTTCTGACTATATCCTCTTGAGGACTAAGTTCTCCTTCCTAACTTGTTCGTTTCTTCCCTTCACTTCTGTCCATAAGAAATTATACTGATCAAAGACATTCCAGTTGACTCTAAAATGTTCTTTTAAGTTTCCCTATCAACTACTTATTTCAGTAATTTACCATACTTAAAGAAAAAAAAATACACAATTTAGATGACAGATCAGAGTACTGAACATCACTATCTATACCATACACAAAAATAAACTAAAATGGATTAGACTTGAACGGTAGGACCTGAAACCATAAAACTCTTAGAAGCAAACCATAGGAGGTAAAGCTCCTTGATGTCGGTTTTGGGGATGACTTTTTGGTTCTGACTCCAAAAGCAAAAGCAACAAAAGCAAAAATAAACAAGTGAGACTATATCAAACTAAAAAGTTGTGCACAGCAAAGGAAATCAACAAAATGAAAAGGCAAGTTACTAAATGGGAGAAAATATCTGCAAATCATATATCTAATAAGGGTTAATATCCAAAATGAAGAACCATATAACTCGAGCAAAACAAAACAAAACAAAAACAAAAAAAACTATCTTATTAAAAAATAGGCAGAAGATCTGAAGACATTTTCCCAAAAGATATACAGATGGACTATAGGTCATAAAAAAATGCTCTACATCACTCATCATCAGGGAAATGCAAATCAAAACCACAATAAGATATTATCACCTCACACCTGTTAGAATGCCCATTATCAAAAAGATAACAATAATATTGGCGAGAAAGTGGAGAAAAGAGAACCGTTGTGTTCTGTTGGTGGGAATGTAAATTAGTGCAACCATTACAGAAAACAGTATGGGAGTTCCTCAAAAAATTAAAACTGGAACTACCATATGATCCAGCAATTCCACTTTGAGTAATTTACCTGAAGAAAATAACAACACTAGCTTTTATGCACCCCTATGTTCATTGCAGCATTATTTGCAATAGCTAAGATATGGAAACAACCTAAGTGACCACACATGAATTAATAAAGAAAATGTGGTGTGTCTACAATGGAATATTATTCAGCCATAAAAAAGAATGTGACCTTTCCATTAGCAACGACATGATATTATGCTAAACAAGTCAGGCAGAGAAAGACAAATACAGTATTCTCTCTTATATATGGAACCTTAAAACAAAAACTCGAGCTCGTCCAAAGAACAGAGTGATAGTTGCCAGAAATAGTGGGTGGGAGGTGGACAAAAAGAATGAAGGGGCTCAAAAGATACAAACTTCCAGTTATAAAATAAGTCATGGGGATAAGATATGGCATGGTGACAACAGTTAATAATACTATATTGCACATTTGAAAGTTGCTAAGAAAGCAGATCTTAAAAATTCTCATCACAAAAAAAATCTGTAACCATGTATGGTGACATGTTAACTGGACTTATTGTGATCACTTCATAAGATACACGAATATTGAAACATTATGTTGTACACCTGGAACTTAGATGTTGTCAATTGTACCTTAAAAAGGAATTGCTCAGAACATAATGCAAACCAGATGCCATGAGAATAGCAAACAAGAAAGAAACCTGATCGGGGTAAGCTTATGTGCTTGCTTACCATTATTCTTCTCACTGTCGGCAGGTTTCATCTGTATAGGATGATGCATCTAAAAAGGAAAACACATGAGTATTACCACTGTATGCCTTGAAGGCATTCAGAAATACAAATGAGACTCCAAGGAATACCATAACTAAAGCCTTAACCATTCTCTTGAACTCACGTCTGCCTCATGATCTTTCCCCCACAAAATATCAGAATAGACGGAATGCTGAATTAAGAAGTCGAAATTCTCTTGGCTGAGAGAGAACAATTTTGAGCCTATCTTCTTTGACATGTTCCTTTTACATCAATTCCTGTGGCAGTCACCCTTTTCCCAAAATGGTTTTCAGTGTGTGCCTGATATGCATAAGCATGTTTCACGTGTCAAAACCACCACAGTTCTACTAACTAGTAGGAGCTTTCTTACCCCTGGGAGGACTTTCATGTTGTGAAGAGCATTCTGTGCTTCCAATGCAGCTTTGCGGGTGTAAAATGTAACAAAACAGCACCCTGCAATAAATGAGATTTCATAAAATCAAGCCAGTCCTTTGAAAGCAGACAATTCCTAGAGTACTCTGTCCTCTCTAGACATACTAGAACTTAGAAAAAAAGGGCAGGGTTTATTAAAATTAGCCAGAGACAGACAGAGAGACAAAACTTAGCAGAGGAAAAAAACCACATTATTTTCTATGCATTTTCTTTATTGTTATAGTCTCTTAGTTCTATTAAAATTCTTCTTTAGCTGTTCCTACAACTCTCTGGGAAAGATGACTTCCCTTAACAAAGGTCATGGTACCATGCCATTCAACTCACCCTACTTGGAACACCAGGTAGTGTGCTGGGCAAGACGACTTAGCTACAAAGAAGACGGGGGCCTTGCACTCTTGCGGCTTGTAGTCTACTAGAAACTCTTTCTCAGAATACATCACTCCTTATACTGCAGCCAACATTTACCAAATACCTCAAACGTAATTATTATTTATTAAATTATAAAATGACTTAAGAATCTTGGATCTATTTTTTGGACTCTTGGTTCTCATCAAATATAAGTAGGCTTCTCACAGCACACAGCACTGACCAAGTCTGCAGATTTTGCACTTTCTATCTTTACTGGGGATAGGAGGGAGGAAGTTTATCTTGTAAATCTTGGGTCTGTAGTCCCATGAGATACAATATAGATTTTTTTGCAAAATCACTCTGCAGTTAAGATTTTAAATCTGCATGTTATACTGCTATTTTCAGAAACTACAGTGTTTTTATATTTCTGGTTAGCTATGTCAAAAAGAGGAAATAATTCTTGTTTCTAGATCTTGTTTTTAAGCTGGTTTCGAACATGACACTCATACTTGCTCACATTTGCACTGTAGAATAGCTTTCACAGAAAATTACTCTGAATCAGTCACCTGAAAAAATAAGAGTATTTGTGTGTATGTAAGGTGCTAATGCCTTATCTACCATCGGTCCTGTGAAACTTCTCCTCTGCTGGGTATTTCTGGAAGCAGCCCAGCTTTTCTTCTCCTGTTCATTTTATAGGCTATAGCAAACACATTACTTACAAAACAAGTCCCTCCTAGTTGCTAAGCTACCTTGCAAGGCCTCTACATACACCAACAAAAACCCACAGGTATATGGACAGTCTTTTCTTTCAGGTTACTCTAGCCAAAACACTGAAGAAAACCTTATGTGGTTAGTTTACTTAAACTTTATTTTTGTCAATCCCAAGATCGAATGAGACAATCACATGAGTCTGTCTCTTGAATTTAGAGCTCTCGCAAAGGACTCCCCAAGATCCAATTTACAAATCATCCTCATGCGTCACCTTAACCTTTAATTTTTAAGCCATAAATTGTGTTTGGGTTGGAATATATAGTGACTATAAAAAGACAAATTTTTCCCCCTATCTGACCATAGGAACACTCTGGGAATGTGAGACGGCATGCACACGACAGAAATTACATATAAAAACCCAAGCCCTCACCTTTGCTCTGAGGAGGGTTCTGGCTCCTATCCCTTAGGACGTTGATTTCATAGACAGCACCATACTGTTCAAAGAGTTCCCTCAAGTCCTTTTCAGACCAGGTCCTTGGAACCTGGCCCACAAACATCTTGATAGCATCAAGATCCGGTTGGTCTGGGTGGTCCAGGGTGCCGTTCATTTTCTTTGAGCTGCATTAGATAAAATAAAACAATTATGTATTCATGTTGCTTTCCAGAGAGAGTTTTCTTTGCTTTAAAGATCTCAACTACTTCCTATAAAAGCAGAAAAAACTTCTACTTCCTTTCACTATTTCCATTCAATTTATCAGGATTACCAGAGTTCCCTGGTCCTCCCCCTTATCATGGCCACTCCCTTCCATTAGTATTAGATTCCAAACTAAAGTCACCATTCTGATTAGGACCATCCTGGATTTTAATTAAGAAATGGAATGTCACTCATTATTTATCTAGCATGAGAATTCTCAGAACTTAAGAAGTTCTTAAAGCAAATTTTAATAATTTTTAAGCATAGTTAATTTTTTTAAATGTCCGTAAAAATCACCAAGTACTATTGGTTATGAATAAGATACAGGACTCTCAATGTATACAATGAAAAGTAAAGTTTTCTTTAAACATTTGAACAGAAGCAGTTGATTTCCAAGGCCTGAGCTAAGGACTAACTAGAATGGTGGCCTTTGAATGTGGCTGTGTCACATGTTAATCTTGGTGCTCTTGAGTTAGGCCCCCAGATCAAAACAAAGCTCTGCCTCTTAAACTCTGACAAACGACTGTTATATAAACATAAACAATGATGCCATCATTCTAGGTTTTTACTGTTTAAGTTATCCAATTTACTGCTATTTTCCAGAGACTCTACCAGTTAATTTCCTTACCAACTGTAACCCTTACAACATGGACAAATTCCAATCCTATCACAGCAAACTTGTAATGCTCCTACTTTAATACCTTCATTGCTACCCCTGCAACTGCCAAGAATTATAGTACAAGGATTCTTGTACTATAAATATTTCCACCACTCAAAAAAAGACCTTCTCTTATCACTATTTCAAGATCTTATCTAACCTAAGAACAACTTAAATTCCAAAGAGCCAACACAGCTAACTTTTCTATTAGTGTTTGCTACTTAATCCAGAATCACATCTTCAGTCAAATTTGCCACGTTTTAACAGTCAATCCTAAATAAACTGCTAGTTTTCATTAAAGGAAAAACAAGTTTTTCCACCATTTTTTGAATAGTATTTAAAGATTCTTGAGAATGTTGAATCTATGAAAACAACTCAACCTCTGTCTTTTAATTCCTAAATCTTTCGTAACTAAACACCCACAGGTGCTATTCTCATATCACCTTTGCTGAATCTAGTACTAACTAAATATCAAAAGCTGTTAAGACAAGTGGTATATAGACAAACTCTTGTTGCTATGTCTGCAAAGGTTCCTCATACTCTGGTCTAGCGCTCCTGGAAGGCAGAAACTTTATTTCCTATTTATTCTTGTAGCCACACCTGGTATGGTGTCTGGTTTATAGTAAGTACTCAATGTGGGAAGGGAAAAATTTCGTGTTCTCAACAATTCCCCTTATTTAAGCAACTAATCCTGATAAAAATGAATGTTGTACATAAAGGCTCACAAATTAAAGAGCAGCTATTATTTCCTATGATTACTTGATCATTACAAGATCTACTTTTTTTTCAACTTTTAAGTGTTCTAGGATGCACTATTTTATTGGTTTTCTTTTAATCTATTAATTTAAAAGCAAATGTGGCAAGTTGTTGCAAAAATATAAATGCTTTTAGAAGCCTAATCCTAATGTTCTAACAGAAATCATGCTACCATGATAAAAAAAAAAAGCACTAAGACTAGTGAAACATGAGCATCACTCCCTACACCCACCCCTAACACCTTCAATTACCAATTTTAATAATTTATTAAAATGTTGCTAATCTTTAATCATATTTCTAATCTAGGGAAGGTTAACACAGAACACTAATAGTGCTCAGAATATGTTTTGATGATAAGGAAACCGACAGTTGTGTCTGAAAAGAGGCAGGGGTTTATTAATTTGTATCACACTGTCCCTTCCTTCTGTATTTGCATGCTGTTTCTAAACTTTCTACATCACTGTTTAGCACAAAAGCATAAACACAGTCAATACACATAGATTACAGTTTATCCAAAGGTTCAGTTGAGACTCAGCATTCCAGACAAATGCTGTTCCTTTCTCTCTCTACTCTCTAAATTCTTCTCCATTTCTTTATTCCACCCACTCCAGGAACAAAACCCCCACCCCAATATCAATTCACCAGAAGAATCCCCAAGAGCAGTGCTACTCCAAGTGCCCCAGGACCAGGGGCAATCTTCAAACATAACTGTTTAGAACCTTTTACAGAGACTGGACCAAGTAATTTTATAAATGTTCAATCGAACAATAATAATGACACACAAAATGCAAACTTACATCTTATTGTTTTTCTACTCAATTGTTTTTATTGTATTTTACAAGTCAGGGTGGGAGACAAGATGTGGTCCTTTCACCAGTTTGAGAAATACTTCTGGAGCACAGCAAATTATCAGGCCAGACTCAAGATGCTGTGGACATTATGCAGCTGGAATTATATATTGAATTCCTCCAATACTGGGCACGCCCTTACACAGGTCAGGCACTGTTAGATGTGGTATACAGAGGTGAATAATGAAAACATATCTTTGAAGCACATGAAGACAGAGTTAGAAATAAAAGTGGCAACATCAGCTAGAGATGAAAAAAGAAAAGGGAGAAGCAACCACTTGCATACCTATGTATGTGCAGTAAGCAGTCACAAACTTTCTCATCAACAGGTACTGTGTCTAAGAGAGGAGCAACAGAGCTCTTCCTCAGCCTTCCACACATACCTACAGCATGCACGTTGTCCTCAGTTAAAAGTAACCACTGCATAAAAAGTCTCCTGGGGACAAGACTCCCAGTGTGATATGCCAAGGATCCCATAGCGTCCAGGTATGGCATTTACTCTACATATCACTAAATCCACTCTCAAATTTGTGCCTTACCTCCTTACTGATGAAGCACTCCTCAGGGTCAGTGATCATGAATTCTGTGTGTTTAGTATGCCTGCTCAAGAGCCAAGGAATTCAGCAGCCCCCCCCGGAGAAATGTCTACAGTGTCCCTGTCATTCTTAAGAGGTAAGTCTGTGGAATTCTTATCTCCTGTGGAAGCATTGCCAGTATTTCTGTGGAAATACTGAATTGGGAATGAGATGGAAGAGAGGAAAAAGCAGGGTCTGCAGCAGCGAGGGAAGAAGGGAGATGAGAAGGCAGCAAGCGTTTCAGGGGAGAGGCATGGCACCAACCACCTCTTTTTATGTTGTTTCTGACTCATTAAGAATGAGAAACTATGAGAAACCAGGACCAGAGGCTGCCCTGTCTACCTGATTCTCAATGAAACATGCCACAGGAAAATAGAGCAGAGAACCAACTTGGAAGAGAAACAGAAGAGAAAACAAAGAACTTTATTTTGAAAGCACATCAGCTCAAAATTCCTAAAACTTTTCTCTCTTATCTTTCTCCCTCTAACTTCCCAGCCCCAGGCCCAGCTCAGGGGGGCAGAGCTGATGTTCTCTTCTACTTCTTTCCCATCCCCAGGCTCTACTTGACTAGACCAGGGAGTGGATCTTAACCCAACAAGCTGGATCCACTGGCTGGCCAGAAACAACACCATGACCTATGCTTAAAACAGAAAGATAGGCCTGGCTAATCAAGTTACTCTGCAGATGCACTGAACAAGACAATAGCCACTAGCCAGATGTGGCTATTTAATCTTAAAAAATCCAGTTCCTCAGTCACATTAGCCCCATGTGACTAGCAGATACTGCAAAAAAAAAAAATGGCAAATATATAGAATATTTTTATCACCACAGAAAGTTCTATTGCACAGCACTGCTCTAAGGAATCTGGAAATGGTTAACAGAAATAGGCAGTGGTAAAGTCAGAAGCGGAAAAGATGCAACTAGAGTAGTGAGTTAAGTTGACAAGATGAAAAGGCAGTGGCAAGAGATAACAAGGGTCAGGCTATAATACAGATGAAGTTTGAAAACATTATGCTAAGTGAAAGAAGCCAATCACAAAAGGCAACACATTGTGCGATTCCACTTATAGGAAATATCCAGAATATGCAAATCCACAGAGACAGAAAGTAGGGTGGTGATTTTCTGGGGTGGGGTAGGGGGGGAAAGGCAATGATTGTTAAGGGGTACAGCGTTTCTTTTTAGGGTGATGAAAATGTTCTGGAATTAGTGGTGATAATTCAACATTGTGGGTACAGTAAAAATCACTGAATTGTGCAGTTTATAAGGGTAAATTTTACATTATGTGAATTCTATCTTAATGAGAGAGAGACAAAGGGAAAGAGAAATCAAAACTCAGGCTGGAAGGATAGTGGCAAGGCAAAGAAAGCCATGCTGCAACCAAAGTTATAACACAGATGAAGTAGCAGCACATGCAGAGAGAGCAGAACATGTGTTCAGAGTCAGAAAAACAGTTTGCAGGTTTTCCACCTGTGGAGTTCCTGATTACATTATAGCCCAGTCCACATGAGCCCTTACAAGAAAGCCTTGCAAAATGTGCTAGCTTGAGTGGGTATCTGTTCCTTGCAGCCACATCTGTTTAAAAATCATTTCCAAAACCTTTCATTACTCACTTTTTTTTTTTAACTTTCTTGTTACCTGTTGACCTTCATTTTTCAACAAAAAGAAAAATTTCAGATACTTACCAATCCCTCCACCTCCCCAGCAGGCATAAATACTTGTTCATCCCAATTTCCAGTCACCACCCACTCCTAACCAGGTCCCTCTGTCTTACATACTGTGCTGTGAAAAAACTGACACAGAAGAACATCAGAATAAAAAGGACCCAGAAACACTGGCCTGAGTTACTTACCAGCTGTTCTTTAGTGAGAACAAGACAGAATGTGTCTATGCTGGAAGGAAGTAATATTCATTTGGATAAAGGGAGATCTTCCTATGTTAGTTGGGGTGTTAGGTGCTAGAAAGAGCTATCAATAAAGGTTTTTAAGGCTATTCAACAACAGAACAGCTAACAATCTGCTTGTGAAGGTTTTCATACTTCTTTCCTGAGGTATCGAGATAATGCCTAGAGCCCTTATCTCTGTAATCATATCTGCTTATTAAAACAAACAAACAAAAAACAACCTCACAAGGCTTATCATTCATTCACCTGTATTTTCCAAGTTCCTACTATGTGTCAGATACTGTGCACTATATGGGTCTATTAAAGTAGAATGAACAACTCCTGCCCTGGAGGCAATGGCACTGAACAGGTAGAAGGACAATAACACCCTACGAATGAAAAAAAGTTCTGTGAAAAAAGTCACTAATATGGTTTTATTTTATTTGGAAGAGGGGGGTATGTGTGCAGTGATTTAGGCTGAATGGACTAAAGCAGCTGGAGAAAGTGCAGTAGAGCAAGTATAAAAGCCTAAGAGGTGTGGAGAAAATGGTAAGGTCTCATAAGAGAGAGAAGAGTGAAATAACATTAGAAAGATAGAAAAAGCACTTAAGTTAGGAATATTTTTTAATATATTAGAAAATAGAAGAGAACAGATACATCAGAGAGACCCAGTGAGTGGTTTTCCATATTACACTGGAAAGGCCTAGACTTTATTCAAAATTTTTAAACAAGTGATCACATTTGTCTTTTACAAGACACCTGGCAATAACCTAGAGGATAAAATAAAGTGAGGAAATGTGGAGATCAAGAAGCTCTTGAAAGACCTAGCTCCTGAGGTTAGGAACCAGTCTCAGGCAATGCTGAAAAATTTGGGGGGCAGGATCCACTAGAACTTGGAGATCACTGGATAAAGGAGATGAGAAAAAGGAAAAAATTGCTGATCACTCTTGAATTCTAGTACAGACAATATTGGGGATCGTTTATGCATGGGGAAGCTTCCAGATGGAGGTATTCAATTCTTAAAGTCACAGAGCTCAGGGGACATTTAGGGGAAAGATATAGAGATATGAGAATCAGAAAAGCACATCAATTCCCCCTTAAGCAATGAGAGAACCAAGAGCAAAGGCCTGAGATAGAAGCCCTGGCCAACATTCATGTCTTAAAGAGTGTAATGTAAGCAAGTGAAAGAATCCAGGGGAAGCTGAAGAGTGGTCAGAGTAGAATCAAGGACATTGTTACAAGTGAGAACAGGAACTAGGGCTCAGGTGTCCAGGGCCCTTCCACAGCTCCTCCATCAATTCTTCTCTGTTGTGAAAAAAATTTTAAGTAAGATACACTGCTAGATCCCATTCCCAGGCAATATCACTTCAGAGAGAAAATCTCTGATGTCAAGCCTCCTGCTAAAGTAGTATAAGTGAAAAGGGCTCAGAATCCAAGGGAGAGTTGGCAAGCACACACCATTCTCAAGAACTTTCTTCTTCCTAACTCTGCGGGGTGTTTTAGTGTATGGTGCCCACTCAGGACTGAGGACTCGCAATAATGAGAAGAGCTGATGGCTAACTGCTCAAGGACACTAAGGCCTGGTCTAGCAGGCAAAAATAGTATATCACTAAACTTGCATTTTTAAGCACAAGATTGGCACCGACCCCCCTCAGGCAAGTTATAGCCTCTCTCAACTGGGTTTCTCATCTGTAAAATAGGAGCAATAGCCTATGCCCAATTAATCTCACAAAGCTTTTGTGAAGATAGATGACTAAAACAGATGTGAATGTACTTGGAAAAAAATGATAAAAGAGCCCTGATTACCTCTACTCAGGATAACCTGTATTCAGCCCATTAGTTCTTAAACTTCACTGTGCATGAAAACCACAGGAGATACTGTTAAAATACAGATTCTTGGGCTCCATTACAGCATAAGAATATCTGAGAATGGGTACAGGAATCTGCATTTTTATGTTCCAGGTAATGTTTATGCAAGTGTTCCATGGTCCAGACTTCATGGGATACAGAATCAGTCCAACCTCTTAAAAGATGAGAAAACAAGACTGAGGAAAAATGTTCTATCTAAGAGTTGAATACTAGGCAGTGGCAAAGCCTAGAGAGAGTATTATAGTGAAAGATAATTTGAGCCACAAAGTCCAATTTCTAGGGATCATATCTGATACATGGAAATATTTTTATTATGTAGTTAAGTCTTTATGATGGCATTCATTGTGACTTTACCTGTTATCTACTGATTAAATAGAATTTTAGCAGTAAAGAACTCTCATAAAAAGACATCTAAGTTGCTATTATTTTGGAGATTACAGAGATGGCTAGGATCTACTTCAAATGAGCAAGCCAGATAACTCTGAGGACTACTCCATGAAGAACTATTCAGAATCTGCTATTATTCACACCTGTTACACCCGACCCCAGGGTAACCTGACTTGCACATGGAGGCCTAAACTCAAAGACCTGCAACTACCACCTGTTATCTAGGGAGTATTCTACCATTTAATACTCTTGGCTTTGAATAACCAAAGACTCATTTACTTGAAGTTCCAAAACATTCTGAAGCTTGGTTAAAGTAACTGAAATCAGAAGTTAGGAATGTGGTCTCTACAAAACCCAGAACTCAGGTTCCCTGTAGCTACAACTCAGGGCCAGGTTAGTATTTTTGCTCTGTACAATGGCAGTGTCTCTTCTTGAACACCAGTGCAAACTGAGGCGGCTTCTCATTCCCACATTCGAAATTTATTTGGGCAAATTGCCAATCAAATTTAATATATTTCTTTGGAGGGGGAGCATCTGACACCTCCTAAATCATGTATTGTGTTTCATTTTCAATTAGGTTGGGAAAAATAAAAACCAGAATTACACTTCACATGTCAATATAGCATCTAGTATACACTATTAAATATATCCTCTGTAATGAGTCTTAGAATTTGATCATTAAAAATAAGTAACTTCCCAAAAGATTATTTGAAATTATATATCCAACCCAAAGAAATAAAGCTACGGTTAAGCCAGCACACTTGAGTTGATGTCTCTGGTCATGTATCAAATACATCCTTATGTACAGAAGTTAGTTATAGCCTAGAGGAAATCAGCAACAATGAGATGGATCAGACTACAATAGAAAATAACCATAGCGTAGACTGTGCTTCCTCATCCAATTTTTTCTTCTCTGTTTAAAGGAAAGGGACCAGTTTCATTAAACAACAAAGAAGACAACCCAGTTCCTCTGCTTATGATAAAAAATTAGACAACAAAAATACTTACACGGGACTGGAATTCAAAGAGCAATGATCCACCATCATTTCTGGAAGGAAATCCAACTTAAACGCAGCCATCACCTCACTCTCCCCTTCAGAAGCCAATGATATTAACTTGCTGCACTTGTCTGATCCACAAATACACACAGCTTTAGCTTCCTGGGCCCCACAAAAAACACAAAGTGGAAACAGGAGCTCAGGGAAACTAGCATTAAGTGCCACAGAAACAGGCAGGACTGGGGAAGGGAAAGGGAGTACTGGATTAAAAGGGGGATGTGACCATGTGAAGGGAGGCTCAGCCCAGCACACAATGAAAGTGCTGATGCGCCAGGCTTGTTTTGTGTGATTTTCCCTGGCGAAGCAGTACTAAGTGCACTGTCAGATAAATAGAGTGTCAGATCCATGAAGATAGCAGTGGCTAACAGAGCAGAAGAAACATAAACTTGTTTCATGTCTTCTAAACTCTTCTCTGCAAATCAGTTTTTGAGGACCCCCAAAAAGCCCAAAACTGCCTGAAGCAAAAAAAAAAAAAAAAAAGCAAGCTCACCTCATGTTGTCTGAAAATGTTTTTGAGAAGAACTGGTTTGTTAGCCTTGGTCCCATCCAAACTTAGTTTCCATGTGCCAAAGACAGCAATGAACACAGTCCTTGGGTCCAAACTAAGCTCAGAATACTCAAATAAAGAGGAAGAGTTCAGATCTTCAGAAGCAGGCCAGAGGCAAGCGGGCCGAAGAAGGGGTCACCAGAAACTTCTTGCTCACATACTAATACCTGCACTGGACCATGTTGAGAGCAAAGTGTGCTTCATCAGAGTGAAGGACTTTCAATATTGCTGTTTCGGTGACATTCATTAGGTGACACAAGGCAGAACTTCTTTACTAACTCTGAATCTTAATTTGCCAGAAAACTTAAAAAGTAAAAATAAAAAGGGAACTGTAATATTCTGTCTCTTGATAGAGTACTAGGAAATAGTGTCTTTTCAGTTGTTTGACCTAATGATGAAAAAGGACTGGGGTCTGCTAGGGATAAACACTCAAACATGAAAGGAAGGACAGAGAAATGCAGACTACGCCTCTTCTCTGTCCTCCTTTAAACTTCTGCTAAAACCAAGATTAATGAATGCACACATAAAAATTCTATTGTGGGTGAGCAGCAGAGATGGATATACTTAGCAGTCAAGGCAGATGTGGTGCTCCCGTTCTCAATTTAGCTCCACATCCCTTCAAACAACAAATGGTGGCATTTCAATATTTAGGCAGTGACTCTAAAACTGTATCTCTGAAGGCTCCCAAATTTCGCAGGCCTTCTTTCCATTTTTATCATTAGGGTTGCCTTACCTCAAAGATTTCACTTCACTCAACCTCAGTTCACAACACAGTGAACTTTGAAAAAAGAAGTTATGTTCAGCCTGTAAGGAGGTAAATGGATGAACTCCTAAACTTGGAGAGTTGTTTAAAATAAATAAATAAATAAATAAATAAATAAATGGAAGGCAGCATGTCATGGTATAGGCCTAAATGATCTAATCTGTGTTAAGAGCAGCTGACACCTGACTGCATTTGACTGAGGAAGGTAGAAACTGTCTCTTCAGTCCAATATCCAGACATAAGCACCCAAAATTTAGAAAAGCAGCTAACTGCTTTTTTATTTTGTCAGAGACTCTGGCTCATCTGATCTACTGCTTTAGAGACAGAAGTAGGAGGAGCTCTCTTCCATCCTATTAAAGGAGGAAGCAAAAACAAGTTACAAGTGAGAAGAGACTATGCAACTGGCACACAATACACAGTTCACCAAGCCCTGATTCCCAGACAGGCAGATGATGGTAACCCAAGCTGGGACTGGTTAAGTTACTGGTTAAGTTTGTCCTTGTTTCTCCTATGTATACTGGAGCTTTTAGTTCCAGGACTCCTTTAAAAAGGAATCAACAAATTTTAAGGAATCCCACTGGTTATCGTTATACTTTTACTATTCACTAAAAATACACAACTTTTAATTACATTTCTATTTCAAACTGGAAAGAGAGTACGTAAATGTGGGATACTTTAGTGAGTAGCCAGGCTTGCTTGGTGTATGAAAGGGTGTGCACTCCTCACAGTAATTTTTACCAAGTCAAATGTTGGGAAGCATTGATTTAGAGTAATATTTTAAAATCCATTTTATGATTTATAAAGCAATACTGTTTTAGAAACCTACAAAATGAAAATGTTATTACATGAAGGAGGTCATAAGAGTTATCTCAGTATAATCAAATTCAACATGCTTGTGACGGGGGAGCACAGATATTAATCACGAGCCACTCAATTTTAGAAAAGGGTTACAAAGTTAAATGATGATAAAAACGATTATGGGAATATAAAAATGTAGGTGTTAAAAGAGAAAATTAAAAACTAGAATTAAAAGTTATTTACAGAAAATTGCCCATAAGTTTTTTTTAATTTAACCGGAAACACATTTCAGGCTATTGCCACAAAGAATGCATTAAAAATAAAGAGATGGCAGGAAAGGTTATAAATCTGCAAAAGGCCTTAAACTTTCCCTCAGTTCCTTTTTACCATGGGTCCTCTCATTATGAATTTACATTCATGGGTTCTTCTTCTCAGCTAGTTATGTTTCTTTTGCCTTGAATAGTCTCTACTTCTTTTCTAAGGGCAAACTGTTCAAAACCTGATTATGAGAGGGTAAGGGCAATCAGCCTGCTATAATCATTAAGAACTCAGATCATTAAAAATGATCAGTAGGGAAACCCTCAAAAGAATAGCACACCCTGCATTTAGAATACTAGATGGAATGAACAGTTTAAAAACTGGATTAAAAGAGAGAAATGCTAGAAATCACAGCAGTTTTGCTGAAAGAGTAAGAGCAAAGAAAAGCACAGTTGAGCAAAACAACAACAACAACAACAACAAAAACCCAGGTGGCATGTGCAAATGTCAGGCTGTCTATCTTAATGTAACCAGGGAGTTCAATGACAGGTGAAGGGATTTTATGCTTCCACCTCGATATTCTAAATGTGTTTTAAAGGGCAAAAATGTAAGGTCATTTGGTTAAATGACCTTATAGGAAATTAGAGACTACTAGTAAATTATAAAAGAGAATCCATGTCACTAAAAATCACCATCGGTCTATGTAAAGGAAAGTATAAAAATCTAAGGTAGTCATAACCTCAGTTAAATGGACTAGATATTTTCTTCTACCTGAGCTTCTGCCAGTTAGATGACATAAGGGATGTAGAAAAGAAGCAATTGATACACCTTGAAAATAACCAACCAGAATAACTACCATTTTGAGTTTCCAGGAAGTCTCTAGACAATGAAAAAATTTCTGAACTTGGGAGAAAGGGAGTTTTAAAGAATAGAAATATTGCAAAAATATTTTTTCGATTTCGAATCTAAAATCACTGTAAGACAAAAAGCACTAAGTTTAGTAATTGTAGGCAAGCTGGTTTGTCTGTAAAATTGTCACATATGATATACTGAGAGGATATGACAAGGTTGAAGGAAGGAAAACTACCTTTTTTGAAATCTAAAAGGTTTTCCATTTCCTCCTCCATCATTAAATCACTACTGTCTCCTCCTTCAATCAGTGTCAAAGATAAGGACAGCATAAAGACCCTGTCTCTGCTTAGTGCAGTCAGCAAAAGAATAAGCTGAGAGTCTTCCTTTGGAGTTTCTAGGACTAACTGTGACCTAATGAATTGTCCTGTCAAATTGTGACCACCTTCAAATCAAGTCATATTTTCAGATCCCAAACTAGTTCTGGAACTTAAGTGTAATTCTTTATTTAAGCTCTAAGGCTGATTGAAAAATCAGTATGTTGAACAAATTTTAGTTCCAGGAGGGTAACATTATCTGTGAAATCCATTAAGTTCTGTCCTCACCCTTGTTCTGGCTTACTTGGGGTATTCCAGCTATGAAGTAAAATCGGGGGAAGGGGAGTTAGCTGGGTAGCTACTGTGTGAAGTACAGCTCACCCTCCCACACACACAAATACAGACACATTCCCCTCCTCCCTCCCCGCCCCCCAGTTGTTAGAACTAAGCAGCAGTTAGCTAGTTCACCTGGGAGACAAGCCTGCCTTGAAAGATAGCTAAGGAGAAAGAGTTGGGAAAAGCAAGAAAATATTTCGTTTCCTAGGAACAGGAAGTTGTATTCCATAATGGGAAAAAAAAAAGGTCATTCCCTTTCTAAAAGCAATTTTTTCTATCTGCACAACAGGCCTCATGCAAGGTTAAAAAGACGCCCATGGAGCACACCCATCCAGCAGTTAGCCCATACCTGTAGCTTTACACCTCCCTCTCTTGACTATGTCTTCACTCTAAAAAACCAAGGAAAGAAAAATAAGTGGGCCACGCCTACATTTCTCATAATTCCAGGCATCTAAGTTCCTTCCAAAGTAAAGCCCCCTTTGTCACCATGGCTGAAGATTTTAAAAAAATTTTAAAGAGCCCCTCCCTCTCCCATTTTTAAAGTACACAATACCTTAAAGATAAATTGCATTTAACATCTCAAAGCTAATTTAAAATCACCAGCAACTTAAAAGATGGGAATTTAAAGTACTAAAAGGCTTAAAACTGGCTTGCCCAAAATGTCACAACTAACAGTAAGGCAATGACTAGGATTTAAGAGGTTGAATTTCAATACATCTATCATTTAAAAAATCTGCTTTTGGATGGGAAACTACAATAAAGCTAAAGGTTGTATAATTCTTTTAGCAATTAAAGATCATGTTATTAATGCAGAGAGGCTGCACTATTTCCCCAAAGCAACCTCCCTGAATAGGAGCCAGGCATAACTCTTCAAAGGCAATAAAGTTCCTGCCTGTATAAATGCATCTCGCTGGCCCAGTAAATGCAGGGTGGTGGTGAACCACTAAAACCAAAAAAAACCAGGAGATGGGGAAGTTAATTGAAGGTAAAAGCAAACAGAGGAACCACAAAACCAATTTGTTTTATTTTTAAACATTATCAAACATCTTGCAACTAAAAATTGATTCTGTAAAGCTGCCTGTATTCCTACAAACCATCTACAACTCCTGCCAGCTGTACTGCTGTCTGGCCCTGGCTATACACAGATAACTGCTCAAAGTCACCAAGGACGAGATCTACACTGGAATAAGAAGAACCCTGAAGGACAAATCCAGAACCAGAACTGTGAGACTCTACAATCTACCTACCCTACCAGAAGACAAAGATGTCTCTTGACTGGCATAAAATCATATACTAAATCTACAATACCTCATTCGATTCATATACTAAATCTACAATACCTCATTCGATGTACCATTATCATCACTGAAACTGGGGACTGCTCTAAGGGTTTACATGCTAAAATAATCTGCGTGACGGATTCTAACCCCAGAGCCCATAGTCCGTCTGTCTTGAGAAACGTGACCATCATCTAGGAGGTACAAAATTTTATTGAAACAGTGTCTTGAGAGGGCACTGGAGTAGTGGTTATCTTGGAGATTAGAAAGCAAGTTAAATTTCTACCTGTTTTATTCTGAAAGATGTAAAGGGCAATGAAAAGACCAGCGATGCATGGAACAGTTGAGAAGCACTGCTGTTCTGTGACTCTGCATGACCAGACTCAGATTGCATGCTAGCTGAGAAATCTCCAGGATACAGAGGGTAAAAGGGAAGCCTAGGGTTGTTAAGAAGGGCAGATGTACGAAAAGAGTGAGGGACCCTTATCTAGGTCCTAGAGAACACAGCAGCCCAAATGGGGCTAAGGAACACCTGTTTGCCCAGCCAAGAGTAAAAGAAAAATGGATTCACCCTCCTCCTAAGTCACCCAGAGACTTTTTAAAGGTAAACTCAAATACACAAAAAAGGATCATTTTCCTTCACACAGGCCCTGGTCACTTGAAGGAGGACACTGGGAAGCCCAATACACAAGAAGGTATTTTCTTTAAAGCCTTTGTTTTCTCAGTTTTGCTTTTCCTCCATTCTGTTGCCTAGTCTGTAAGAAAACAGAAATGCTTTGAGAAGAGGGGAAAGCTAAATGCAAACTAAAAGCTTTAAGTATGAGTTTTTTACATCTTTCAAAATGCATTAAGCTCTGAGAGGAAGCCTGTATCTCCCTTGGAGATCCACAGAAGTCGGTTTCTATTAACATTGCCTTTACCTTTCTCAATCACCATGCAGAGGGGTATAAAGGTGGTTCTAAAGAGGGGTGAATAGAGGTAAGGGGGAAAAGCGCCAAAAAAGGTGGGGAGAAGGAAGCAAGAGAGGAGAGAAAGATGAACGGCAAGCTACCTCTGAGGGAAGCAAGCAGTATTACCTTCTTGTGACATGTTAAATGTTCAAAATATGGGAGACAAGCTGGTGTTGGTGGTATAGTGGTGAGCATAGCTGCCTTCCAAAATAAGGAAGACATCAGGCACGCACACACACAGAGGGAAGGCCATGTGAGGACACAGTGAAAAGATGGCCATCTGCAAGCTATCAAGAGAAGTCTCAGAAAAATCCAGACTTGGCGATACCTTGATCTTGAACTTCTAGACTCCAGAAGTATTAGAAAATAAACTTTTGTTGTTTAAACGTGTCGCCCCCGCCCCCCCGCAAATGTTCAAACTATGACTTCCTTTGAAGTTTTAAAATTGTACTTGGAAAGTCAATAGAACAGGGGACTCTAAAAAGCAAACTACCTATCTCACAATTTCCCCAAAGAAAGATAACCTGTAAGGAACTTACATTTGGTTTTGGAATTTATCTTAGAACTCATACCTGACCTTGACTTTTTTTTAGGATGTATGAACATCACCTCTCAGGACTGATACAAAAGCTCTCAGATCTCCTACACACCTTCCTTATTGTAGTAGGCAAGGTAATGGACATTTTTCATTCCTCAGTTTTCTGCTGGCCTATGGAGCCTGTACGTCGAAATACTGTCCTTCCCAGGAAGATGGCCACTGACTCACTCACCATCAGCAGCTCTTACACAGTATGCACTGAATCACAAACTCCAGATAGAGGGGCTGATAGCCGACACAGTAATGCTCAGTGACCTACATAAAGCCTGAACCCACAGCTTTGGGCTCATTAGCAAAACTAACTCTTTAAACTTTTTAATTCAAGTAACACTAATAACAGTATATAAATTTCAGGTGTACATTATAATTCAGTATCTGTATACTCTATTGTGAACTCACCACCAAATGTCTGGTTTCTAACCCATTACCATATATTTGACTTCCTTTACCCATTCTGCCGTTCCCTTTCTCCTCTGGTAACCACTATTCTGTTAAGACTGACCAAGTTTTCTTATTAACAATAGTTAGGTAAGTGTCCTCAATACCTTGAAAAACTTTGTTGATATAAAGCAAGGAGCTAATGAAGAACTGAACAACTGTCCAAATCAGAGGTTTTTAAAACATTAAATGTTTTTCCTCTAGACATTAAAGTGAAGCAGTTCAGGTTGAAGACAGAGGGAGGGCAAGGCAGGTCTCACTTGTTTATTTCTCCTGGCCCTCAAGGTAACTAACCCTAACCCTAGGTCTCCTGGGAAATATGAAAACAGGTCTAGAAAATTCAAAACAATAACCTACCGATTTTATATCCAGCTTTGAGATGAATAGATTTTTGAACAGCAGACTTCTCTATCTTATAGAATCTAATAGATTACTACGAATCAAAGAATTTAAGATTCCATCAACGGTAATAAATATGCATTCTCAAATTAATGGAATACGGTTATTTAATATTCATAAACCTTATCACCTGAAAGTGGGGAGAAATGTCCATTTACAAAGTGATAATAATTATAAGAACATTTCTGAGCATTTATTATATGCCATACGATGTCCTGTGTGCTTTATATTCAATCCTTATACCTATCCTATCCTTATTTACAGATGAGAAAAGACACAAAGAAACGAAGTAACTTTCAAAATCTCCTGCATCCAGGCAATGATGGGGTTGGAATATAAAGCCAAGCGCTTCAACCCTGGGTCAAAGGCTGACTCAGGTTAAAACCTGTGTAAAGGAAGATCATGCACATGACCCACACAAAAGGATGTTTAAATGCTTGAGGGGCATAAAGTTGAGTGTGACCATTTTTCTAAGACAAACCTTGTAAGTAGATAAATGTCCACAACTATCATGAGAAAGATGATTTAAGGTAGTGAAAACTTCCTGCTGTTACTCAGTGGAGGTGTGAGTCTGAGCAAGTAACATCTGTAAATGCCAGTTTCCTCACTTATAAAAGACTTAACTACATATCTCAAAAGGAACCAAATGGATGCCCAGAATTCAATCACACCATTGAACAAATTTCTAATCGGAAGAAGAGACAAGTAGAAATGATTTGGGGAAAATGTGTTCTTTTTCTAAAATGTCGTTACTTTTCAGATTGCTTGCAATGAATGCCCTGTCTTCCTTCTTTTCCTCCTATTATATGGCTGGCTCAATAAGAAGGCTGGGCTTACTACTCTGAAAAACTGCATGTCCTCCCACTTCCTTACCCTGAAAAGCCAAGTAACCAGATAAAAAGATCAACTGGGAAGCTTTCCAGGCTAGCCTGGCTCATCCCGATGCAAAACTGCACCAGGGATTGGTGCTAAAATCCAGTACAGTTTTCCTGAAGTAGCCAGTCTATCTTCCTTGGGAACCTATACCAGAGAAATAACAGTTGCCACTAGATTCTAAGGATCCTGGGCACACACATCACAACTAAGAGGTTAGAATCTACCTCAAAGGCTAGTGAATTAAACAAAATTTGTAAATGCACTCATCAACGAATAGGTGGACCCAAGACTGACCATAGAGAAACTATGTAACCACTGTTTCACTCATCTGTAAAATGGGGGTGATTAGGCAGATTCAATAGATACACTGAAGGGCACAGTAAATTCCCTTCCAGTCCCATCATTTCCAGAGCAACTCCTTCCACAGTACTAAGCTGCTCTATGTACAGTCCAGGTCCTGTATTGCACCAGGCTTAGTTCTGACTTGTCGTGGCTGGCAGGGATAAAATTTAACACTTTCTCTGTGGGATATACAAAAATCTTTTTTTCCTCTTGTGACATTTGCTCTGTGGCTACTATTTCCATGATTTAGGCTTATGTCTGGGGTTTCTGACTCTTTACTGAGTCATCTACGTGTATCCTCTCTCTGACCCTAGAAGAATTTATAAACAGATCTCAATCTCATATCCTTCTCCAATGGCCAGTAAGTTCATCCCTTCTTTAGTGGCAACTCTTTTTTTCCACCTTTTAAAAAGAAACTGGTAAGAAACACATACATTAAATTTACCATCTTAACCATTTTTTAAGTGCACAGTTCAGTATGTTAACACTGCTGCGCAATGTGGCAGCAATTTTAAAACCTTTCCTTTTTCATCATGATTCTTAATCTGGGACTCTCAGATCACTTCAAAGTCCATAGATGGGCTTTGGAGAAAGAGGAAGTAGGTCTGTGAACCCTATGACATTTTTGGCTAAACTGTGTGAAGATGGAGGTTTCCTGAAGATAAAATCCAAAGTTTTCAACAGACTCACTGAGGGGCTCATGACCACTGCTAGGATGGTCTCCCACTCTGACTCACTCTGCTGGCAAAGTAACAAAACAGACTGTATGTTAGATGAAAGCTTGATGCCATTTGTGTGATCTTCAGTCACTTTTTCTGGGCCTCAGTTTCCTCATCTATAAAACTAGAGGCTAGGACAAGATAATCCAGACTATTGCTAAATCAGCTAAAAGCATGATTCTATTTCCTCCAAACTGATTTAAAAGTTATCCAAAATCTAGTTTAATCCTTACCACATAAAAGATACATCTGGGAAAAACCATGTGTAAATGTCATTTCTAAATTTTTGTTAATGAAACATATTACAAATGCTACCATTTTGTAAACAACAAGTTTCTCCTTCTCTTTTCTATTTATATCCCCAGGACGCCTGGAATAATATCAGATCTTCAATTGTTCAATTGGAATTCTCTAGTTTATCTATTCTAACTTATAAATTGAGATATTTACACATAAATATTTGTACTTTTTAGTAAAAAAAAAGTCCCCTCCCCCTTTAAATTGTGGATATCTGGGTAAAAGCAACATTGTAAGCAGCGCCCCCACCCCCGCCAAGCATTTATTTCCTTCTAATTTTTCTACTTCCAGGATTTAAAAAATTTACCTATTTATTCATTTTTACGTAAAATCACATTTCGGTTTAATTCCTACCAGGCTTTTTTCTATGCATATATTAAGATGCATGCACAAAGACACATGAATACTATCAAATTAAATATACTGCATATACTATTGCATAACCTACTTTCTTCACTTAACAATTATAAACATTTTTCTTGTGAGCAGCCCATATTTAAGAATCAGAGTCAGAAGTGGCCTAAAGTCTGACTTTGCCAATAGCATCTTTCTACATGTCACAACCAATAAATGTAACATCTATTTTACAAAGCCATCATAATTATTAAATTCTCTTAAACTGCTACAAAAAAAGTGGCACACTAAAGCTGGATAGGGGTGGGTGAGTTGGCTCTCCGTTCTTCGTTTTCCTGATCTGCCATCTCATCTCCTGTTTAGTTATATGATCTTTCCATATGACTATACCCACACCTAAACAACAGGACATCTCACCTGACACGTATCCATCCCATTTTGGAGGTGCTCAGGTAAGAAAGAGAGGGAATGCAAAACATATTTTTAAAAATTTGTTTTCCTACTTCCTTCCAAAATGCCTATACTCTCAAATTCTCAAATCTCCATTAAGTATTCCCTACAGCTCTCTACTGGGGGCCAGGGGCGGAGTGTAGGAATCTCATTCGGCTTTAGCTCCTCCTGTTTCCTTGGCAGCACTGTCAGAACTGGGCAACAAATTGCTGGATATAGCAGTAGCGATTTACATATGGTAGCTAAGCTAATACGCAGCTTTCTCTGAAAAGAACTGCTACCTTTTCTCTATCTTTCCAGGTTGAACCCAATATTCAGACATATCATTGTCGAATATTTGCCTAGTGGCTTCTACTTCCATAGACACAGGGAGCTATGTACAGAAGTCAGAGGCAGCAAAGGTTTACCATTGTGGGGGCTCTGAAGACACAGAAGGGGCCTATCTACAAGGTCTGAAACAGGACAAAGCACCGAATCCAAACACCAAGGCTCAGTCATTCTACTTTGCCATAATATTCATGTATCACTTGCTTGAATTTGGCATGTTCTAAGACCACCAGTTCCGCCTTAGTTTTACTGCCCTGCCATAAGGCCAAATTTGTCTCATCTAGTGAGTCACTACTGCTCCTCTCTCCAACTGCATTTTAATTTCAGCCCACTTGTGCAGCTCATCAGGGCTGCACCATATGTTAGTACCATGTAGGCAGAATGTGACTAATTTTTTTCTAAAACACTGTCAAGAGTTACTTTTAAAATTACCTTATAATCTTGATGTCTTTGAAGAGTCATTTCTATAATACATAACCTTCTGGAGATGACTTTGTAATTATTTTTCCGACTGCTCAAAGGAGATTCTTTGGCATTTTCACCCCCATTTTCAGATGAAGAAATTCAAGTGAAAAGAACAAATTAAGTGACCCAGGGTCCACAACCAGCCAATGAGACATGTACTTTCTGGAGTGACAGCATTCTATTTGCTAAAATGTGTCTGTCTGTAAAATGCTTTTTTGGGGGGAAAATTCAAAATATTACTTTGCTTTTATTTTCTGAGGTGATTATTAAACTTTAGTTATAACGACTTAGAATTTAAAAGCTAATTCTGATGACTAAATGGTCTCTTGATTTCCATATAATTTTAAGAGTAAAGGACTGAATGAGCTACGGACAATAAACGTTTTTCTAATTGGTAGAGAGCATAAATAGGTGAAACTAACATTTTGAAGGTAAAAAAGATATCTGACTTGCAGATTCACCTATCATCACCAAATTCCCTTAAAATTAAAAAAAAGGGGCGGGGGATGGATACTCCCGCTTATTCTAGGCAACCTGCCTCTTCTCTCACAATGATTGTTAGGTTTGATAATGAGGCTTATCTCCAGAAGATTTCTTAAATCTTCCATTTCAGGTCATGTGTTCATTTTAGCAGCTGTTTGGGGTGGTAGTAGTTTGATTGCCATTGTATTACGACTTTTCTGATCACAAGTAATATTCTTCAATGGATAATATCATTTGCAAAATATAAGAGAATTATCTTATCACTTTTGAAAACTGCACATGCACTCTGAATCCAGCAATTCCAGTTCTAGAAACATAGCCTTCAAATAAACTTGCATCTGATATACAGAGAGTATGCAAAGGAGCATTCATAAGAACATTGTTTATAATAATAGCAAAAGCCAGAAACACATATATCCATCAGTTGAGTGCTGGTTAAATAAATGACAATACTGTGAAACAAGAGAACACTGTAGCTATTAAAGAGAATAAGGCAGTTCTAACCACTATTAAGGGCTGATCAAGATATATCATAAAGGAATTACACACAGCTTATATGTAAACAGAACATCTCTGGAAGGATAAAGAAAAAACTGCTAACAAGGTTGCAGATGTAGAATACTGGTAGAATTGTTTATATATGGATGTGTTGCCTATTCTACAGAAAATATTTTAAAGAAAATTCTTGAAACTATGAGGGACAAAGCAAAAAAAATTCCCAACTCATGCTCTGTTCCAAAACAAGCACTTTGTTACTGTATTTTTTTTTCTTGCTTTGCCTGAAACTTTTGTGTGGAAATAGCCATTGTCCAGGTGAACCAGCAGTAAAACCACACGTGAGCTGGGTAATTACACTACACCATTTCAAACGACCTTAGCAACTCAACTGATGTTCATGCAGCTTGGACTGCAAACCTTATGGCTGGCCTACTTTCAAAATTTGGAACTATTTTCAATCACTCAGCTGTATATATGTGTACATTTTCTTCAATCAACCTCTCCTGCCAGGCAGAGTGCACCATTAGGTGGATTCCAGTAAGGAAGGCAAGGGACACGGTGAAATAATATGTCAAAACAAGTTCTATAAATACAGTTTTGGCCTAGTATCTCAAAAGGAAATCAAAACAAATTCAAGTTTAAATAGAAAAAAATCCTACAGTCCTGCAATATCTTACTTAAAAGCTCTAGAGAACAGAAGAGGCTAGGGATCCGGATTCTTTTTTCTTACACCACCATCTCGGGTCCCTTTCCCTAATCTCAGGGGGAGGTTAAGATTGAATTGCAGGTATCATTCCAAGTCAGCATCTCCCCACCTCTTCCCTTATCTTACCCTTGCACTACCCAACACATCAATATCCTTTCACTGAGCTCACTCCACCTCTTAGACAGACATGTCCAATACATACAACACACAACAGCCCTTCCACAGCACCTAGCATCTAACTTCTGTCATCTCCAAAACCCTTACCCAAGCAGCCAAGAACCCTGCCTGTACCATCTGCCCCAACCTCACCCTCAAACACATGGGCACTCATGCAGGATGTTTCCATATGGCCTTGTCTCAGGAGGTTTATCCTGTCCTGTTGAAGAGCAAGAAACTTTATTCAATTCCCTTCTATTCTTAACATCACAATCCTACAAAACCAGAAAAGACTTCTATCCTTGGAGGTGCTTCCTGAGATAGCTAGGTTATATGCCAAAAAGTACAAAAATTACACTTTTACTCAGCCAATCAGGGAGTATTTCGGCATAGCTTGATTCATCTCAAAAGATGCACAACCCTAGGACAAATCTTAAATATCTCTTTAATATCGTCATTAAAAAAAAAAAAGTTACTTCAATTATCATGCTTTCATCACTCCCAAATTGTGCTCTCACATTTAAATACCCATTTATATGATCTTCTTCACCTCCTTCAAATCACTCCTAAAAAATCCCACTGTTCCACAAAATTAAACTTGTCAGTGCTTTGATTTCATTTTTATATAAACAAGCTCTTTATAAAATCAGAGCTCTATCAATCAAAAATGCATGTAGAGAACAGAACATCCACTATAAACCTAGAACTAGAGAAGGTACAAAAGAGGCCCCCAATCTCTGTCCTTAATGAGTTTATAGTCTTGTTCAGAAGACATGACTTAAACGAGAAACAAAAACCATAGATAGGATAGCATATATCCAAGGGAAAGCAAATATGGCAAGGGACAATCTCCCATCAATGTGAGAAAGACTAAAACATCTTAAAAGAGCTGGTTTTCTCTGTTGAAATCAAATTTGTGCGCTATTCAATCACATTTGTCTAAGACAGAATAACATTTTTGCTGCCCTCCCCTGAAATTACTCAGCCTACCAATAATTCTCCCATTTCTTCAGAACAGATCTCCCTGTTATCTTGTTATGCTCACATAAATCATTGTTAATGGATTAGGCAAAACTTGCTAGTCCTGCCTTCTCATGCTCCCCCTGTAAGAGCATCTCTTGAAGATGTGTAGGGCAGGGAACAAGAGTTAAAGAAGCTAAAATTAATTCAGCTTTCAATATCTTCAATAAATAGTCTGGCACTAGCAGAGATAAACTAGTCATTTGGGGGATACTCCATGGACTTGCTATTTGCCTTGCAGCTCTTTATCATTAATAAACGAATTGCTCGACAGTGACCTGCAAAACCAAAGTTATATAGTAATTTTCATAAGGAAATTCTAAAATGAAACTGGGTTGGACTGATTCATGATTCAATTATCCCATATAATATTCTGAATGTGTTAATTTAATAGACAAATATTCACTGTAAGACTACGATATATCCTTCACTCAGATTCTGGAGTCACACCACTTGCTTACTAATCCCAGTTTTGCGGTTTACTAGTCAGGTAACTTTGGGTAAATTGTTTACTTTCTTCATACTAGTTCCCTAATTCGGAAAAGGGTTATAGTAGTAGTATCTACCATATAGGGTGTTTGTTCGAATTGGAGGATTTACATATATAAAGTATTTAGAACAGTGCCTGGCACATGAAAGTACTCAATAAACGTTTTCCATCATCATTATTCCAGGTTCTAAGGTTAGTGTCTATGGTGAGATAGGATGAGTCTCAAGTTTTATTCTTTGAGAAGATATTTCTCTTCAAAACGGAGTCCCCGAAATTATACAGAAATATTTCCTATCAGAAGGAGGGGGAAGAGAGAAGGCAATGACTGGCTGATGACCTTCAACCTCCAAGTGGGCTCATTAGCATCCAGTTTAAGTGTAACCTTCGATATGAAATACTAAATTACTAGTTCTAAGAGTATTTATTTATAATCATTTATTTATCACCCTCATCATACCAAAAAGGAATTTGCTGAAGCTTTCAAAATGCATATAATAAAAAAATATATAAACTAATAAAATGAGGCCAGGGAAATTATAAATTGCTTTAAAAGATCAAGAATAAAAGGAAAGCTAATCATAGTGTCCTTCACTGAGGCTGGGCTGTAAAATCAAAGAGCTGCCACTGAGTTTAATCTCCAATAACAGCCCCTACACAGAGGGTGTACAGTGATTTACAGTATAAATAGGAAAACATTACTAGGATGGTAAAATGAGATGGGCGCTGCGAGATGCCAAAAGAGGGAAGGTGAAGCTGAAGCCTATTTAATGCCACACTAAACAGAATTTTAGTAAGTCATTAAGTATGCAGGACCCATGAGAGACTCTGCACGGGGTCCTAGGACCTAAACAAACACATACACCCAAAGCTGACAACGGACAAGTGGCAGAACAGATTCCTAAGTGACTCGAGTCAGAATACATCAGCGAATGGTCACACAGAACTCAGCAACCATACCACACGGCCACAGGAAGAAGCTGCCTCAGTGAATGTGTTTCTCCAGCATTTAAATACCTTTTCTCTCCTCATCTGTCACAGTCACAAATATATGCGGAGAATTGTCTCATCCCTACTCAGCTGACAAATTCTATTACCAACTCTGCACATGCTTATGACTCATTGGGGAGAGGGACTGTAAAACAAAGAAATAAACTTGAATTTAAACTTTAGTTGATCAAGGATGAGGAATTCATTTCTGTCTAATCAGAATATTTCATAACAAACTAAGAAAGCATCCTTTAAAAATACAGTAACAAACTCAATACTGTTTGCAAATAGCCTGAAACCTGTCTACAGGTCATGGCCCCTACTATTCCTTAAATAGACAAGACACCAAAACACACTGCAAGCCCTCTGTAAGGCCAAACTTTACAAAGCACTCTGAATCAGCGCAAACACAGCACAAGCCATAGAAAAGCCCAAAGCAACAGGGCATTTCCCACAGTTCCTTTCCCAGCCAACAGCCAAGTTAAGAAATGTAGTCCCTACTGGAACCTCCTCCAAAAAGATGTGTACAGAATCATTTCCTAAGGGGGTAGAAGTGTCTCAGCCTTTTCTACTCAAATTTATATCTGCAAATTTGTGTGCCAGGAAAGGAATTCACTTCTACTCCAAAGAACTGATCTTTGTGATCAGTAAAAAAACAAAAGGAAAAAAAAAAAAACATTGCTACTTTAATGAGGTAAGTTTGCAAGAGACCCCAAAGACCATTTCTGACACTATATTTACCAGTTTGGCATTCTTTACCCTAGAACGTATGTTGAATAATATAAATCTTGCCTCCTCACCCTATTCCGAAGATTCTGAAACACTCTCTACAATTTGTAATCAACAAAACAGAAAAAAAGACAAACGAGTCACCTCTTTAACTTGAAAACCTGAGTCCTCCACAGAAATGTACACAGACAGATGGATGCACTTAAGAACATAAAGTTCTAGTCTTGAGCAGGCCAGAACCAGTTATGGGTGCACAGGGCAGCCACACAGCCTAGCTAGTGGGCTGCTCCTGCTGTTGCTGTACAAATATAGAAAATTGAAAAGTGGAACAGCAGCTTCAGCAGAACAGATTCTGCTCCGTGCTCAGAGAGGGAGGAGCAGGGACCTGAACAGCTTTATCCATACATGGTTGCTGAAAGGGGGCCATTAGTAAAAACCCAATTATCTTGCACACATGCACTATGTTCACATGCTCCAGACAAGAAACAGAAACCCAAAGGCTGGTGCTGGAAGAAAGGTTTGAGAGATTCTATTTCAGTCAAGGAACTTCCCAATAATTTCACTTAGTCACGAGAAACAGAAAAGACATTACGAAAACTTTACTAGGTCAGATTCTTACCAGATCAGCAGTAACAGTGAGGCGTAACTTATTTAAATTCTAGAATTTAACACACAAAAAAGGTTACTCCCCATTTGTGTGAATCATCCTAACCTTTACTAGCCCTTTGCTGTTTTCAGAAAGACAGTCTCATTCCAAATCTCAGACTATATTTTGGAATCTCTCTTATTTTTTAAGGTTAGTACAAGTTAAAATAAATTCTGATATAATATTAAAAATATATTCCCAGGATGCTGGCTTATATAATCAGAAGCCAAATATTTATATTCCAAAAATTACTTTGCTCAGAACAATTCATTCGGATTTATCTCCATGGAAAATATATGAAAAGCGTAATTTCTAAGCAGAGTAAAATAAACTCTCCAAAGAAATGCATGACCATTTGGCTTAAATGATTCCGTGCATTAACTCTTAAGTCATTAACCAAGTACTTACTGCACACTGTCTATATATTTATTTGGTATTCTACGAGCTGCAGAACGAACATTAAGCCATATTATCACTGACCTCCAATACTTATAATCTAGTTCTTAGATAAGATTAACACATGAGATAATAAAGGCTGACAGTATATGACTACAGCTAAAGTATGGGATACAAACTATAAATGCTGTGTAAATTTAAGAGAGACTGAAGACAGACCGGCCTAAACCTTCCAGGGATCCCACCTAACACTGTTACCTTAAATGTGAGGATACAAGATTTGTAATAGATGATTTCTAAGGACCCCACCATTCCTGAAATTTCTTGAGTTTATAATTTAAAAATGTAACATGACTTAAACCTAAAATGTTTCACAGTAGTAGGAAATTAATACCACACTGCTCATGTAACCAAAATTATAGTTTTTGCCCATTGTAGAGAAAATATACTCTCAAGAAAGATAAAAATGAACTCAGACCATAATTCAGCATCTCTCACATAATACTTTCAGAAAAACAGTCTTCCATCTCAGAACTTGGTCTAGCCTTTTGAGGAAATTTTACACCACTATTAAAAGAAAAACAAAAACACAAACACGCAGCTGCCATAGGGAAAACAAAATGGTAGGACTAAAAATGTTGATGCTGATATACTCTGAGATCTGTTATAAAACACTGCTAAGTCATCCAGTCATAACGGGGAGCTCCAGAGAAAAAGGGCACTGCCCAGCTCCTTTCCATCATGGAACTGTCTGGTACATATGTGTGCACAATCCCAAGCCTATGGGGCATAAATACGCAAATATATGAGGTAGACCCCAACAACATGTTTTCCCTGAAACTTAAAGAAAATCCTTCATATTCTTAAGATATAATTGGTCCATAATTATTTACTTTAATACATTTATCAGCAAATTAACGGTTTGAAATTTTGAAATTTTCTCTTTGCCCCTTGTAGATAATACAGTAATAAGCAAAGGATGCTTGATGATAACGAACTTGATCTCTCAATCCCACTACCTAAATCTCCTAGTGCAAGGCAGAGCCCTGTCCACACCCTGTTTGATTATACTGAAAAGGAAAAGAACACAGCAGGATTCCTACAGTAAAGGCACTTTCATCTCCCACAAAACACAAGCATACAAGTGGTCAGCATTTTATTAAAAACCTCTGAACGATGTATAGTGCTTATATATTTAATTTTTTTGAACAGCCGTTATAGCAACTTTGATTTCCAAAGGAGTAGCTTACCATGAATTGATATGCTACCTTTCGGGGTATGATCAAAGTTTTAATTATTGGTTATGTACTTTATTAAGATTACTATGAGAGGACAACTAAGTAAAAATAAAGAACACACTGCAAAACACTACAACTGTATATACCAAAGCTGATTACTCAGTGTAGATCCTCAAAATCAAAACAACTATAAACACACAGTATAGCCTTTGGCAAGTTACTTCTCTTCTCTGGACTCAATTCCTCAAGTGAAAACTTGTACTAGATCAAATCAAGATATTTCACGAATTCCATGAACTCTCTTATATTATGTGCGAAATTTTATATATACATATAAACTATATTTATGTACTTATTTATATTTATAGGAAAGTGGGTCCATAACTGTTTACCAGATTTTCAAAGGTGGTCCATGATCCAAAATAGTTTTAAGAACCCAAGACTAAACAAAACACAGTTTATTGGACCTAGTTCCATAGTATAGCAGTTAGCACATCTGCTTTACACGCAGAAGGTCCTGGGTTTGCACCCCAGTGGAGCCACAGTCAATGGTCTATGCCATGCCACCTTGAACAAGCCCAATCCCGTCTGATCTCAGAAACTAAGCAGGGTTAGGCCTGGTTAGTGCTTGGCTGGGAGACCACCTAGGAAGATCAGGTGCTGTAGGCATAAATAATAATAAAAACAAAACAAAACAGTTTGTTCCCTAACATCCTGTCACCTCCTCTTATACTTCTGGTCCAAAAAGAAAATCTTCATGACTAAACCCAGTCAAGAATAAACAAGTTACCCTGGCCAAGAAATTATTCAAAATAATGTATTCCAATTCAAACTAAACCTGAATTGTTTTTAGATGAGAGACTAACTTCACAATGCTTTTAAAAAAAAGGTTTTCAAGCAAATTTTACCACTACAGCTTATCTCAGGGGCTTACATGAGAGAATTCCTTAGGTGTGCTTAGGGATATCCCGCTAGATAGTTCCTTTCTTACCAGGTGCACTTTTTAAGAAAGGCAAAGCTTCCAGTTCCCTACTTCTAAAACTATCCTGTAGCAAAGAGTAATAGGAGACAGGTTCAGAGGGAAAAAAACTAGAGCACGGAAGACTGGAATGAAGGAGACTGATAACAGGCAAACAAAGAAGCTACCCATCTGCTAGCAAGAGGTGATACATGAGAATGGCTGCTGCCTAATATCTCAATTTGCAAAAAAACCATATATTAGATAAAAGAAAAAACAGCTTTCCTAAGACAATAAAAGAAAAAAAAATGTGTCTTTTACTGAACCATTTAAGCCTAAAATTTTTAGGTTCTCATGGCAACCTAAGTCATCACACTGCACATACTGTATATAAAGCACATATTTAGAGGCTTAACTAGTAAACTCAAAATGTGACATATGTGCAATGTGGGCGACAACATTATTCTGGGTACTTTAACTTTAAAATCTTCCAACTTTCATTTTTCAGCCCCAAAGATGATATAATAGAGTCGACTATGCAGAAGGTGCAAGCTCAAGGAAGAAGAAATACAAAGAACATAAGTAGAAGCAAAGAGATGAAAGACAAGACAATTTAGGCTATCAGAAAAAGTTTCTGAACATGGCTCTCCCCACTGTGAATCAACTTGCAAATGGAGGCTTCAAAAAACAAGATTGCTAGTCAGGACATATATCAAGAAAGCATTTGGCATCCTCTTCAATGTGGGCCCAATCAAAAGAGGACATGATCACAGATAAGATCATTTTACTAAAGGCAGCCTGGAAAGGTTGGCTTTTTCTTTCTTCTTTCTCTAGGAGCTTATGGGAATATGGTTGTTTAGATTTAAGAAGCAGTATCAGAGCCAAAAGGATGGCTGTGGGTCATGAGAGTTGGGAAACAGGGGACCAGATTTTAAGAAAAGGGAAAAATATTAAAAAGGAGATGTCACATCATGTCTCACTAGGGAATCGAATAAAGATGATTCCTCTTTATCATCTACTAAATAACCCATCGAAGGGATACCTCCACCTGTCTGCCTATAGGAACTCCGTTATGATCCACAGATTTCTTTTAAAAGACCTGAAGATTCTGTTCATGAATGCTACCTACCTTAAAACCACATTTCCATGCCACTTGTTAGGGTTGAATTGTTCCTAACTTACAATAAGAAAACAGGTAAACGGTTTAGGGTACACAAATATCTCATCAGGGTAGTTAAAGATGAGCTTATTTTTTCCTAAAGTTCTCACAGGTAAGAACTTCTAGAATGAGACACTAAATTTACATTACTAATAGTTAAAAAATTATACTGCCACACAAAAAGGAATGGTTATAAAAATAAATTATTTCATTACTGTTAAGAGACTAGGCCTCGATAAGCAAGAAAAGTAAAGGAAAACAGCATAGCATTTGGAGTGCAGACTGGTAGGTAGCCTGGTCCTGTCCTACCACTTAATAGCTGGATGCCCCTAAGTGACTCTCTTCACTGAGTTTTCTAACCTAGAGTTTCCTTGTATACAAAACGGTAAGGATGCAACCGTATCTCTCTCCCTCCCCGTTGGTTTATCTGTCTACCCCCAACCCACCCCATCAATATAAAGTCCAACGGATAGTTTATTCATTACACTATAACATGGCATATTTTCTTACCAAGGAAAACTTTGGACAGTGAACTTTTATGCAAAATCCCTGGTCAAATTAAGAGCCAGAACAGAAAAAAATGATAAATACATTTTAGAGTAAATGAGGGGAAAGGACACTGGAAATGAAGCTACTAGGATTAGAGATTTCTTTCAGAGTCCGAGCACACCTGCTAATTACTAAAATATTTGATTACCTTAATTATCTTGGCTGTACACCAAGAAGTGCTGGTGGTCATGAAATTCCAGAATATTAAAAACTCAGCCACATTTTCATTATAGCATTCTCTACTGTGTTGAAGTCAAGAGAGCAAAAGGCTGCCAAGAGCATTTTCACTTTAATTTTCTGGTAAGACAAAAAGAAAAATTAATATTGGAGCCAAATTCTCCATTTCTAGGTATGGTAAATTCTTATGGCAAATTCCAGGAAAAACATCTGTGGTTTTCAGAAACTGAAAACATTTCTGTATCTCTTACTAGAAAATAAATATTTGTGCTTTGCTTAGAAAGCATTAAAAAAAACTCAAGCTAATAAGCAGTTCTGAAAGAGAAAAAGTAAAATAAAAGCTGAAGCACTTACTAACAAGGGCATTAAATGACTGGCATGCTGAGCAACATAACATACAAAAATTGAACCTAAAAATCCCTTTTTTGGTGTATGTGATTAATAACTGCCAAAATAATGTTGGTTTTGAACCTCAAACTCACTTCTATGTAAATGAAGCTACTCTTAAACAATGGCAAAAGTATTCATAAATGCACCACAAATAAAAGTACAAAACAATTTGCCAGGTTGGCTTTTAATTTTGCTTTTAAAATACTTTGAAGACTCTCTTGATCCTCTTTAGCTCACAGTCATCCCATCTTGTTAAGCACATTATAGAGTACTTTAAGCTGAACATAGCATTTATCATCGCTTCCACCCACCTGTTAAAGAACTAGCTTACTCCAAATATGGTGTTATCTTTTCGAAGTTCTAGGCTGGGTATGACATAATTCTTTTAAAGAATTATCTGCCTTGTCATGACTGACAAGCATGACTTAAATGGAGATAAACAGGTTAATGAAAAACATTTGGGTCTGACTTTCAATTGCCGTTTTAAAAGGAGAGAAAAGGTGTGTAGCTCTAAAATAGAAAATCCATGTAAAACTATCTTCTCCTTGAAGAGACAGTGGGGTTTTGCTAACTAGACAGATAACTCCTACCTGAGGGTAGAGGAAAAGTCTGCCTGTCCAGATGGTGTAAAAGAGATTCCTTCCCTGGATAGAAAGTTTCCCTGCATGACCTCTAAGGTCCTTTCCTAATCTTAGAAACTGAGACTTTATTTATGAAAAGTAGAGGCATGGTAAACGCAACGCATGGATGGAGACAAGAGAACAGTATGCTGGAAAATTAAAAGCCTGGGCTGGAATTCTGCTACTGCTTCTATGTGAACCTAACTAAGGCATTTCGCTTCCCGCATTTGCAAAACGAGAGGACTAGAGAAGAAAAATCTCTGAAGATTCTAACATTCTGAGCCTATGGCTTCCTTCTATGCTTGCCTCAGCCACCCACCAGCTTCCCACTGCTGCACCTTACCATAATTAGGCAGCTTTTTAAAGCATCTAATTAATGGAACACGAAAATTAAAACCTTTAACTTTCTATTTCTAGCTTGTTGCAAATGTGCAACAGCATTTTATCAAGGACTAGTAAATGCCACACAGTTCTTGAACCCCAGGGACAGTTACACAGTGACAAGTTGTAAGCAAGGAGTTTGTTACCATGGGGACCCACTAGGATTCCTGGGGATGGATCCAGCAGGCCTTTTTTTTTTTTTGCGGGGGGGGGGGGGGCGGGTCAAAGCATTTTATGATCTTCTCAATCTGGCAATTCAGAAAACCTGATCTGATTTTTCTTCAGGAAGCTGCCTTTAAGAAATATTACCGTCTATGGCCATGCCACCCTGAACAAGCCCAATCCCGTCTGATCTCGGAAGCTAAGCAGGGTCGGGCCTGGTCAGTACTTGGATGGGAGACCACCAAGGAAGACCAGGTGCTGTAGGCATAAAAAATAAGGGACTGTAAGCTGACAAGGTCCTTGAACCTGTGAGGTCAACCAAGGGTTTGCCTTGCCTTAAAAAAAAAAGAAAGACTATCAGGTAGTATACAGTTCTGAAGAAATACTAAACTTTTAGTGACTCTCTCTCTTGCCAAAGAATTAAATACATTTAAATCTTACTCTTTCCCCTCCCTATTCATAAAAACAATTATATACAAATTCGAGTTTCAGTGACCTATGTATGATGCTGTTTCTTTCCATATCGCCATATTGCATGAATTATTTAGTATTTTTCTTATCAAGACTTCACAGAGTTCTTCAAAGCAAGTTCTACTCAAGAAATTCCAGCTACCCTACATATATTAGAAATATCAAACACATAATATTATAATAAAACTGATTATGAAATAAATGAAACCGATTAAGGAGAACAGAAGTTTAAGTTTAAATTCCAAGTCGACTCCAAAGCTGCTGTGCGTGGACAAAGAAGATGTAATTCAGGGAGATGAGCTGCCACTCCCCACTAAATGTGGGCTGACACTCAGCTCCCTCGGACACGTTTTGTTAGAAGATACCTTAAGAAAACAGATTATTTACAAGTCTGATCTGTGGATCTGGTTTGTTAAGAAAAATGGAGCAGTCAGAATTCAAAAGAAAACATTTTTCTAAGTTGTACACTTCTTGGAACAGAGTGAAGTCTTTCTCAAGGTCTTACTTAGCCCAGGGTAAAGTTACACCAGATAAATGAACATTAATAAACAAAAACAGCACTTGATTTCATAGTAATAATCTAGAACTTCAACTATCCTAGGCCTGGTCCACAATAACTTTAAAGCTAGAAAGTATCTGGACCAACGCTCAAGCAGTGTCCTAGAGCTCATAAAAGTCTTTCTTTGATCTCAAACTAATAATTATTGAAGCACCTAAATATAAATGCCACTAAGATAAAATTTGTTGAAAACCAATTTATAATCTTATTACAAAACAGAACTTCATAAGCCTAAAAACTTTTATCTAAGGAGATAAGGTATACAATCAGCTAAAGGTAAGCAGTAGGCATTAAGATATTCCATAGAAATAGTGTATCTGGTTTTGATATACTTATTCACCTAAGCTTTCCTGTAGCGAATCCAAAAGGATTATTTTTAAATAGCTTCCCACTCCTATTGCCACAATCTATAACCAAAATTAGTTCAGTAAAGAAGTTTAAAAGCTTTTTTAAATGTACTTGTAAATATATCCAGAAACTATCAAATAGAAACACATATGATAAAAAGAATACATACATTAATAAACATGGTGCCTATCCATGATTTCCCTTAAACTTAAAAGAGCAAGTACGAAGTTCAAGTCTCAGAGGGCAATTTTGCCACATCAGTTTAATATCAGAGAGTCTAAAGACAAAAAGGAGAGACTGAGGCCACAGGACATGAAAGGAGGCAAACTCCTGGATGATTTATTCTTTTTTTACTACTGGTTTACAATTTCCTTGATTTTATTTTTAAATGCATGTCTTGGCCCAGAAAAGCAAGACAGCATAGATTGCCAGCAGTATCAGATTCTCCTTCCCTTATTCTCTGGAGCTATAGAAAACAGAGCCAGAATCAGGGTTGTCTAGGAGTCTTCTGATTTCATCCAAGCAATATACAATAAGAGGTTTCAAGATCACAGAGCTACACAAAGGCTTTTTTATAGTACAAATCTTAGCCAACTTAATGTCTTTCAAAGGGGAAAAAAAGCTGCTTACTTTTTTTTCCAGAAAATTCCTTGGAACTTTAAAGTACTTTATCTTCAAAAGGCAATGATTTGAATAAGCAAGAAATTTACAGAATTTAAATTTAAATGTCTTCCTCCTATTCCTAGTCCTTAGTACTGAACTGTCTCAAAACATAAAATTAAAGTGCCATTAGAAGGATATGGGCTATTCAACAAATATTTATTGAGTACTATTTTGTGCAAGGCCCCAATATAAGTAAGCACTACAGAATATAAAACTTCCGTGTATGACATTCAGTTCATAACTATACATACACTGCATAAAGACATAACATTGTTTAGGTGCAGTCACAACGTGGCCTCCAATGTCAAATAATGTCTTCCAGCTTTTTCTATCCTGCAAATCTATTCCTTCCTGGTTGTATACAAATCCATATTTCAAAACTGGCTCTTGTCTCTTTTTAATTCCTGCTCCTTAATATTACAGGGAAGTTTTACATTACTCGAATAAAGTCTTTCGACTTAACAAGAACCAACTAATCGCAGGAAGAAAAAAAATCAAATTAGAAGCATTAAACTGTTTTTCTCAGAGCTTCCTCTCCCCTCATTAACATTTCTCAAAGAGAAAAACTCCACTGTGATGCTCCTATTACAGATCATTCATGAAGTTACTAACAGCAGAGACCAGACTCCATCAGCTGGGCACACAGCCACTCACCATTACCCTTTGTTTAAAGTCTCAACTGCCGTTCAACCCACATTATTGTGTTCCACTCAAGTCCATCAATGTTTTTTTTTTTTCCAAAGAGGAAACCACCAGGAAACTAAAACAAATGTGGTACTTAACTAGAAAAGAAAAAAGGACCTAATCTATATGCCTCACAAAAAATTCTTTAAAAGCGATGGCTCACTTTAAGTTTCCTATCTGAAACAGCAGTATTATCTGCCTTATATAAGAACTAGTTATAAACAAATAATCATTAAAACTTGTAAAAAATAAAACTTCTTTCTTGATCCAGCAATGCATCAGAGAGAAGCACTCTATAAACCCAAAAAGCAACAACACAGGTACCTGTCTACACTACAAACTGAGGAGCCAAGACCCCAAGCAGCCTAAGCCTGGGGATGAGGAGGCTGTTGGGAAGAAAGGGGCAATAATCTTGCAAAGAGACACGATCCTATGCCTAACTATTCTAAAATTCAAATGAATTGAAGAAATGTTAGGCAAGCTCTACACTAAAGTGTCTTATTCAAAGCTCTATTTGGTTGTAACTAAGAGGAAACCTCCTTCGAACTAAAGCAAAATTAACTGAAAGGTTACCAGAGTATCTCAAGAAATCCAAAGGCAGAAAATACGACAGGGCCACATGCTGAAAGCCTTTACACACATTCTATTCTGCATGTGGACAGCTGACTCTCTCTTCAAAGCTGCATTTCTCGTTTATACATCTTTATAGATGAATCTACTTAATTCTCCCTCCCTGGAGACAGGTCTTCACTGCTTCCACATGTATGAACCTGAATGTGGCCATGCCCCAGCATGTGAGTTTATATGTCCCAAATTCTCTGAATGCAGGTGATCTATCTGTTCCCTAAAGACCTGAATCTCAATTCCAATCTCCGATTCCTAGGAGAAATGGATTTGTCCAGCCTGAGTCAAGAGTCCACCCCTGGTTCAATAAGCTGTTAAAAGAAGGGCTAGGTCACAGCATATAATTAGGGTATACTAATTATACCTATATCTTTTGAGGAGTCAGACTGTGTGCCTGACTCCTCAAAAGATGTATAATACGTTCAGTAATAAAGCAACCTCCATCCTCAAAAAGCTTAATATCTTGCTGAAATGAAAAAAAAAATGTATCATTAACAAAATACTAAATAATATCTTATGATACAGTATTGGAGAAGAAAAGCTTTGTGAGAAAAGTCTAGCTGCTCACTAAAAGACAAACAGAAATTGAACCATAAGCAGGGAAGTGCTGAATAACACAAAATGCAATGCTTGTTCTTCTTGCTCTAGCCATCTAAAGAAATATCAATCTAAGGAATCGTTTTTTAGCGCATAAATAGCCTCTAGTGAAATATCCCTGTTGAACAACAACAAAGCTTAAAACGACTATATGTCCATAAAGGAGTACTGCTTTAATGTGCAAATAATAACCAGCTAGCTGATGAATGTCACCACCACCCTGACTTCTTTTCACCCCCTGGACCTCCTAACACTCTTGCTCAGACAGCATTCTGAATCAAGCAGGCAGCCAATAATACAACGCAGGCGTTTCTCACTGGTTCTATCCCACCCAACCTAGCATGGTAAATTGGCAGCATCACATAGACAATTCAGACAAGAAGGAAATACTGGCCAAGATATGTGATGGTAGTGTGGGGGAGGGGATCAAGCAGAAAAGAGGACCATTTCCCACACACAAAGCTAAAAACACAAAAAGAATATGTCAAGTTTTTGCCAGTTTCAAAAAACTTAACAGATGTCCAAATAACACTGGGTTAAAGAAGTCTACTCAGAGTAGACTATTAGTTGCCCCCACGTTATCACCAGAATGTCAGAGTCCCAAAAGTCACTGCAAGAGCTTGCTTCAATCTCACAGGAAACAAAAAGATAAAAGAACAATGAGAAAGTGGTGACAGTTTCTAATTTAGGGATTCTTTTGCTGGAGAGCAGCAATGTTATGTAAATGGAAACTGACCTTCCTAAATTAAAACACTATAAAATTAAACAGCTCTGGAACCAAAAACCTTCATTTTGTAGAATCCCCAAACTAAAGATATCTCCCATCTCAAAAATAAAGTTTCAATGTTGGTTCAATATGGGGATGGTGATATTCAATTCTATTTTGTCAAAGCTGAACATCGCTGTAAAAAGAGCTGGTAGTCCGTAGAGGTCGGAAAGTTAGCCAACAGTTCTTCCTAAAGCCACACTCTGCACCTATGTATGAACACATCCCAAAAGTGACACATTAAAAACGATTAGGTGAGATCTCTCAGATCTCACTGCAGCTTCTAAACTAACTCACCCTTCCTCTTTATATTTGCTGCCATATTTTCTAAGTAGAAGAAAGAAAAATCAAAGTGTTACAATCCAAAAGCTGTTCTGAAAATTAGTCCATTTCCTGTAAAGTGGGGGAAAAGGTCAGCTGTCACATCAGAATTTCACAAAGCTCTCTCTGAGTTAAAATGCTTTAAATTATTTAAGATGCTGATATATCTTATATTCAGTCTCCTCCCCTTTCTCAACCCTTGAGAAAAGTCTAATTTTAATGTAACTTTTCATATTTGTGAAATTCATGTACCCTGTATAAAAATTTTAAAATGCTAAGTATGAAGAAAAAAAAAAATCACCCATGTCCCAATGCCCAGAGAAATTGTTGGTATTTATCCTTCTAGCCTGTGAAATAAAAATTTTAGGAGAATTAAAGATTTCCTTAGCAGAAAGAATATGTTAAATCAATATGGACTTTATGATGGATATAAAAGCATTCTTGGGAAATTTTACAGGTCTGGAACTCAAAGAAGTCGAAAATAAACAAATATATGCTCACGGCCTCCACATCATAGCAGAGGTTAAAAAATAACTATAGAACAATCTTTCTGATTAATTCTGTAAGGAAACCCCTACTTTAAGGAGATTCTAATAGCCAATTTCATGACAAGGATAAAGTTAAAATCATGATCTCATCAAGAAAACTCGTTAGCAAGTTACAAAGCTTGGATAAGAATTCTTGATACAACATAGTTTACAAGGCAAACAGCTAAAACTGATTAACTCTTTCATCTACAATACAACTCTAAATATTAGAGCCCTCCCTCCCTAAAACTAGTTACCTACTTAGGAAGAGACTCAGGTGTCGTTATTACAAATCCAATAATATACTCATCTGTATTTTTCAGTTTTCTATCAACAGACTCTCACATGAAGTAGACAGTGAAGATGAATCTAGGAAACCACATTACCCAAGGATTCCACAGGGAACAATGAGCTAAAAGGTTCTATGGAGAAGAATGCCTTGTGTAGCAAATCATTTCAGATGCAGGAATTGGACATTAGGAAACAATCTTATCCCTTAAGCCACAAGAGACAAAGAAAAATGCAAAACAAAATATACCCAAAAGGAGAAACAAAAGGAACACTGACTTAGTAGCTACTGCCTATTCGTGGCACCAGGAGGCATTTTTACTGTGTTGTTTCATTTGGCTGAACTGCATTATGACCCATGTGGTAAGCTGTATGCCCATTTCTACAGATGAAAAAAGGAAATAGCATTATCAACACTGTACCAGGCACACTGTTTGGTGCCTGGCCTAAGTTATCTCAATTAAATCTCACATTACCATTCCAGGTTGGTATCTCTATTTTAAAGATGGGAAAATAAGCCCAGAAATGTTAAGGTCACATAGTGATGGCACCAATTTTTAAGCTCACTGGCTGGAGCTGTCACACCTATCCCTCCCAGTCTACGCTTATAATTCCCCGTTCAAGTCTCATCATTCTTTCAAACCACAGGTTTTCATTTTAAGAACTCGAAAATCAAAGAATCGACTCTCAATAATGGGATAGATTACTTCTCTAGTTTTCTTTCAAAAATGTCTTACTTCTATTTTACTTGCCTTCTGACTATTTTAGTGTTCCACAGCACCTCTAGAAGGAGTGTGCAGGTAAATATAAGATTATATTACTACCAATCAACTCTGGAATTTGTTAGATGCTCCAAATCGAAAAGCTACATAAAGTTAATTCTTGGTTCAAATTATATTTCTGAAATACTTGAACTTCCATGACACATTCTATTTCTAACTATTATTAAAAATTATCAAGAATTAAAAATAGTTTTGAACAAAAGAACAGTTCATGTTGTTTGGGGGAAAAGTATGTCTTCCTTAACCCTAAAATAACATCTTATGTGTTAAGTACTGTGAGGGCTCTAATACCTCGTGTGACAATATGGTTGAGAATAAAACTTCCAGTTCATCCCATTTCCCAAGGATTAATATGAAACCTCCTTTCTTACTAGAGAGGAGAAAAATGTAGTGGGAAGCAAGGTCCAAAAAGCAAAGAGGAAAAGTAGACAATCAAGCAGATCAAAATCAGTCATGAATCTCCAAGTAAAGAGAAGCTCATCTTAATAAGAAAGCCTTTCATACATGAGAATACTCTGAATAAGCTTTGTTCCTACTGAAACAGAGAAACCTGTGACTACCTTCAACATATTCTTACCCTAAAAGTATTAGTTATTTAATCAAACTAGGCCATTAAATATCAGGTCTTTAAACTTATTTGTACACAATACGGAATATCTAGAGATCAGTCTACCCTCTGATCAAAAAAAAAAACAAAAACTAAAAACAAAAAAACCTCATATATTATCATTATAAAGCAATGGCAGAAACTTGCCTATTCTTTTTAATTGAATTAAATTTACTGGGGTGACAATGGTTAACACATTTCCAATGTACAATTCTATAATACATAATCTGTATACTGCATTGTGTGCTCACCACCCGAAGTCCTTTCATCATATATCTGGCCCCCTTTACCCTCTTCAACCACCCCCACCCCTCTTCCTCTCTGGTAACCACCATTCTGTTTGTGTCTATGAGTTTGTTTGCTTTGTTCATCTGCTGCTTTCTTAAACTTGTCCATTCTTGTTCTCTTCATGTAACATTTTTTTTCTGTACACAATCCATATTCTGAATATGCTGTACATTCAAAGACTGGAAATTATTAGATTAGAAATTATAAATGATGCTATTGTGATTTGGTTTATTGTTATATACTTTTACGCACACTGATATGTTTAAATTTTTAAGATATTTGAGCATGTTAGTGGCCATCCCTATGTATGGCAATCCGCACAAAAAGCATGAATTCTAATCAATGCAATAGTTTTTACAGAGCTCCAAGAGAAGGAGAGATATCAAGAGACATCCCTGAGCTCAAGAAGCACAGGAATTCAGCCACAAAAAGGAATGAAATCCCATGCTACGAAGTGGATGAACCTTAAAAACTTTGTGCTAAGTGAAATAAGACACAAAAGGACAAATATTGTATGATTCCAAGAATAGGCATATTCATTCAGACAGAAAGTAGACTAGAGGTTACTAGGAGCTGGGAGAAAGGAGAGTTATTGCTCAATGGTTACAGAGTTTCTGCTTGCGGTGACGAAAACATTTTGGAAAAAGTGGTGGTGATTGCACAACACTGAATGCACTCAATGCCACTGAACTGTACTCTTAAAAATGGTTAAAATGACTTAAACCTAAAAATCTAAAATTAAAAAACTCCCAGAAGAAAACGTAGGGAAAAAGCTTCATAGTTTTGGACTGGGCAATGATTTCTTGGATGTAAAAGTACAAACAAATGGGACTACACCAAACTTAAAAACTACGTTTTTAAAGGACATAATCAACAAAGTGAAAAGGCAACTACCATATGAGAGAAAGTATTTGCAAATCATATATCTGATAAGGAGTTAACATTCACAATATATTAAAAACTACAACTCGGAAAAAAAACAAATGTGATGAAAAAACGGTTAAAACTTGAATAGAGATTTTTACAATGATGATATTGGCCAACAAGCAGATGAAAAGATGTTCAACATTATTAATCAGAGAAATGTAAATCAAAACCACAGTCTCTCTCTCTCTCTCTCTCTCTTTCTCTCTCTCTCTCACACACACACACACACACACACATCACTCACACCCATTAGAATGGCTACAATTTTTAATTAAAAAAATAGAAAATAACAAATATTGGTGAGAATGTGGAAACACTTAAGCCCTTGTGTTGTTAGTGGGCTTGTAAAATGGTGTAACCACTATGGAAAACAGTATGACGGTTCCTCAAAAAATTAAAAATAGTACCATAAGATCCAGTAATCCCGTTTCTAGGTGTCTATCCAAAAGAACTGAAAGCAGGGTCTCAAAAAGATATTTACCTACTCACATTCACAGTGGCACTAATCAAAATGGCCAAAAAAGTGAAATAACTCAGGTCCATCGGTGGATGGATTAAACAAATTGTAGTACATACACACAAGATTATTATTTAGCCATTTAAAAGGAAATCCTGTTACATGCTACAAAGTGGATGAATCTTATACATTACACTAAGTGAAACAGCCAGTCACGAAAAGACAAATATTATCATGACTCCACTTACATGGTCAAATTCACAGAAACACAAAATAGAATGGTGATTATCAAAGGCTGGGGGGAGGTGAAAAAGGGAGCTGTTTAATAGGTATAAACTTTCAGATTTGCAAGATGAAAATTCTGTAGCTCTGTTTCCCAACAATGTTAATATACTTTATGCTACAGAACCATATATTCAAAAATAGTTAAGATGATAATTTTTTTGTATTTTACTACATAAAATGCGCAAATATAAAAAATGGTAAAGTGGCAAATTTTATTATATTTCATCGTGATTTTTAAAAATTAATAATGTAATATACCAAAAACCATTGAATTGCATATTATGTGAATTATATCTCAAAAAAAGCTGGTTTTTTTGCTTTTGTTTGTTTGTTTTAAAAGACGGGGGCGGGGGGAAGGACACAGAAATTTGTTGAGCAGAAAGGAGCCTAACGCTCCTACTTTCTCCAACTTCACCCTGGCCTCCAGGTGACAGCTCTTCTCTTTCCTCTCCAAGGCACATTACCACCTTTTAAACTCCCACTTCCTTATTAAGTCCAGCATCGTGATAAAATTAAGTTAAAGAAGCTGCAGTGGCAGTCACAGGAAAGGGCACGGAATTCAGGACTCATACTCTACATTCAGCAGCAGAGCCCAAATCTTTATTAAAAAAAAAAAATATTAACACAGTAGATATACAATAAATGTTAGGTCTCTGCCCCTCCTCTCTTCCTCTTCCAGCCAGCATATGTTTAAAAGAGCAACTTCACTGCTCCTGCGCTGGGATATTCACTGGCCTTACCTCACATATGCTAGAGCTGTTAAATACAAAGCATCATTTATAACATGGTTGTTAAACCATGCCTATTGCCTATTATTAAATCTAAAAAACACATCATAAAACTGTTACAAGGATAAGCCCCTTTTGGTAAAATAATAAACATTTCTATAGCACATAAAAAGGATAAGATAAAGACCAAATATTAATAATCACCTTTAAGTGGTGAGACTAAGGGTGAGTTTCTTCCTTTTTGGCTTATCCATTTTTTTATAATGAATCTGTAACCTCTTTAGTAAGAAATATAGAAATCTTCCTAAAAATCATCAGGCTCAAAATTTCCTTGTCTGCCTCTTACACTACAGGCACTTTCACATGCTACAGCACCGAAGCTGAATTAGCACCACGTGAGGTAGATACTATTTCCTCCATTTTGCAGATGAGCATAAACTGAGGCTCAGAACAGTGATTTGGTCAAAGTTATATAGCTAGTAACCGACAGAGCAAGGATTACAACCCAGGCCTTTTAACTTCAAGCTCAGGACCTTTTCTATCCCATCATATCTTAAAGGGCAATCTGCATTACTGCTCATAACACTGTTAAAAAAAAAAAAATCTCTGATGAGACTGTTTTAAGAGCACTTCCTATGTAACCTTGGACCAAAGTCACTTTACTCTCTGGGGGCCTCAGTTTTTTCATCTGAAAAGTGAAGGGGCTGGACAAGGTATTCTACCTCTAACAGCTCCACCTGCTAATGGATTTTAAGACCAGACACTACCTAGGAGATAATATCTAGAGAAGAAAACCCCAAGGGCAAGAATGAATGCTGGAAAGAAGTTGAGGCCTATGTTCTGGGCCAAGTTTCATTCTTAATGGAAACAGGTGGAGGATAGTCAAGAAGGAAAAACCAATGGGGGAACCATAAACTTCCTGGTTAAAGCAACAGCTGAAAGCTCTAGATTCAATCTTGGCTAAATCATGATCAGAAACCACATATTATAAAGTTACAAGAACATTAACATTGGCATGGGAGTGTTGGAGAACTGTAATAGTTTATGCACGCTATAACTCCATCATTTTCCAAGTGGGCTCCTTAATGTTAAAACAGAAAGAGCCCTGGGTGATTCTAAGTGGAGACACCATCTCCAGCAAAAATTTCAGGAGAGGCTGAAACTTGCATAGCGCTCTAGGAGATACCGCACTTGAAAAGAGCCAACCGAACATTTGTGGAAAAGGTGAAAGAATGCAATAAAAGCCTCTCCAATCCACAAAGACAGTGAAAGCTTTTAAAAGGTGAAGTTCCTGTAAAGGATTCTTTGGGTATCTATAACCTCTTACACTGCAGACGTTACAGCAGCCCACGTTATTTAAAACTGTTATACAGCCTTTCTACTCGAAGGTAATAAAAGTACAGCAGTAACTGCTGACGAGAAAAAGATTCCATTTTGCTCAAACAGGCTCCGACCAAATTCTCACCACCTTCTCCTCAAATATGATGAGCCTTAACCAACGAGAAGCTCCTTAAAGCCTAAACAATAGTCTTAGACAATTTAAACAATATCCTGCCCGAAGGGCCACAACCAAAACAGCAGTAACTTTAAATTCAAAGGTAAGTACCTAACAGAAAGCTCTTCACCGTGCTCTCCGCGCTCCCGGGTGCGAGACTCCAGCCCTGCTTCTAGGCCATGACTGGGTGAACACCTGATGTAGGGGGGAGGGCGAGCCAAGGCCCTAGCTGATCTGGGGCGAGAAAGAGGGGCTCTCGAGGCTCCTGAAAAGCGCTGCGCCCCAGAGGCAGGGGGTCACCCACCCCCAGGGGTGAGCACCAAGAACACGTGGGGCAGGGAAGGGGTGTCCTGGGCAGGCAGCCTGGGTCTGGCACGGCGGCCGGAAAAAGAGGACAGGGCTACCCCTGGGTAGGGGACGAAGCCTTCTGGGCCCAAAGGGTGAAGGCAAAGGGCGCGGGGAGAAGGGAGCGAGACCACGAGGAGGGCGGGTCTCCCTGGCCGCAGGGGCACGCGCCGGGCAAGCGCGGCGGGTCCCAGGGAGCAGCGAACCCCGACACGCGGGAGGAGATAGTGAACCTGCCCCCGGGGCGCGGGGAACGAGGAGCGGCCGCGCCCGGAGGGCCCTGTGCCCGGCGGCCTCCCGGACCAGACCCGCCCCGCGGCGCCTCCCTCCTGCCTTCTTTTCCTCCCTCCCACCCGCGGCCCGTTATCCCGCGGCCGCCCCACTCACCAGCGGCTGCACCTGAGCCCGCCGCTGCCTCAGCTGCTGCCTGAGCCTCCGCAGCCGCCGCCGCCGCCTCGCTGCTGAGGCCGAGTCCCGGGGGAGCCTCCGAGTCCCGCCGCCGCTGCCGCTGCCGCTGCCGCCAGAGCAGAACACCCCAAAATGGCGGCACTTCCGGCACCTACCACCGGCGGGGAGGGCCGAGGAGGAGGGGGAGGGCGGCGAAGGAGGAACGTACCACAGCGGTGCCGCCCGCAGCGCGGATCAGAGCGGAGCGCGACGCAGGGGCGGGCCGAGCGCCCGGCGCTGCAGCGCCCCCTCGGGCTGGGGAGTGGAGAAGCAACCCGGCCGGAGCCCCCCGGGCCGTGGGCGGAACCCTCAGCCCTGGGAGCTGCGGGGGTTCATCTCTTTGTCTCCGAGCTCTCCTGGAGGGAAGGATGGAAGACCTTGGTCTGGGAATCTGAAGTTCTCGGCTCTGCACGCCTCGTCCAACAGAAACTCTGAATGACCTGGTGGGCAAGGACCCCTGCTTGGCACTGAATATGCGCATAATAAAATTTTTGTTGAATGAATAAATGAGTTCAATGGAATGATGTTTGGCCCACGTTGAGCACCTGACACACCCTCCTTTCTGCCCTTGCAGAGGAGCAACAGGATCCAGGCCTTCTTCCATTGCTGAGATGTGGAATGTGAATATATTGCAAGCTTTCAGAATTAAGGAAGTGCTTTCTAGGAGGGTTGATCCGCTGTGTGAACGCTCAACCTTGCAAAAATCCCTGCAGCGCCAGGAAGGGTTCTATTAAGAGAGAATCTTTACGGCCCAGCCATAAACTGCTTTTCCTAGAAAAAAAAAATTTCTAAACAACTCAAGTTAGGACGCTAAAGATCTCCTTCAGAGTAACTCAGGAATCTCAGGATCTAGGTAGAATACAACAATTTGTTTTTTAAAAAGGCTAATAACATCATTTATTCAGCGGGTTCTACATCCTGTGGGACAGTGAAATACAGATGAAGAAAGAAGACTTAGTTCTGGGACTTTTTGGCCCCAGCAACATGCAAATAACTCATGGGTTTGCAAATGATTTCTCTGTAACATCATTTGGCTTCCCAAAGCAAATAATTTTCATACCCGCAAATACAGATTATACCCTACCTTACCACAAAAAAAAAAAACCAAACAAGTGGACTCCCAAGCAGAAGCCTCAAGGGTTTTCTCATGTGTTGAAAGCACCTCTTCTCTCCCTAAGAGGAAAAAAACTAACCATAGTTTTTCTGGTAACATAGACCAGAACAGTTAGACTCTAAGTTGTACACTATTGTATGCCCTAATCGTACTGTGTAGTTTATCATTTTATATATTTATTGTGCTGAGATATGATCTTAATAGTTTTATGTGTAATTTACTAAAAACATTCTATATTTATAGACCATTATAGCTTATAAAGTGTCAGATACATTACTGCAATTAATTTTATATTTGTCTCCCAGCTATCATAGATTGTAGAAACCTTTTAAGCAGAGAATCTGTCTCATTCTTTTGTGAACCATAGAATCATCCAGATATCCATATAGTTCACTTCCTCACCTTCTTTGGGTCTTGACTTAACTGTCACCTTCTTAGTAGGGCCTTCTCAGACCACCCTATTTAAATTTATACACATATACAGCCGTGCTTTCAATCTCCCTTTCCTGTTTTGTTTTTATCCAAAGCATTTATCACCATCTTAACATGGTATATTTTGTACTTCATATTTTACTTATTTTATTTGTAGTCTTCCCTACCAGGAAATAAACTCTGTGGGAATAGGGATTTTGTCTGTTTGATATCCTCAGGGCCTAAAATAATGCCTGACCCATAGTAAGTGCTCAATAAATATTGTTTTTTATTTGATTTAAATATATTGTGAAACGATTACCACAGTAAGTTTAGTTAACATCCATTATCTCGTACAGATATGAAAGAAAAAAAGATGATATTTTCTCTAAATGAGAACTCTTGGGATCTTTTCTCTTAACTTTCAAATATCCCATACAGCAATATTAAGTCATCACATTGATACAATTCACCTTTTTGTCCACCTTCGCCGAATTCCTCTCCCGCCCCATCATAAATATTGTTGAATTAATGAATAGGCATAGCTAGGTGCTGGGTATGAAAATAGAGAATGAATTGTTTAGTCTTCAAAAGCTTCTTGGAAGCTGCCCATGAACTAAATGAGAGAGAGATCATGCCTGTCTTGTTATTCTCTTGTCTGACCAGTGTTTTTCACAGTGTCTGGCTCCACAGATGTTTCTCAAAAGGCACCCAAAAACTTTTCTTATTTTATCTGCCTTGATTTAGAGCTCTTGTTGGCAGAGAGGAACTGCCACTTCTTGCAGGGTCACTTTCACATCTAGGTACCTAGGAAGGTCACAGGCCCAAAGCTGGGGTAAGAACAATGACATGAAGAATGCCAATGGGCTCTTATAACTTCAAAGGACTCCACAGCATAGACAAAAATACTAAAGAATCCAAGTACAAAAAAGCCAAATGTGAGATGTAAACAAGTATTAAAAACTTCCTGTTTTGTTTTTGCCTTCCTAATTGATTAAGATTTGTTTTTTAAAACAGCCAATGATAGCAAAGATGCAGAGAAACAAGTCCTCTCCAAGTGCTGGTGGAAATGAAATTCAAATAGTCTGTCTGAACGAATTTGAAATTTTACATGCCTTTCTAGGAACTTATCTTAAAGAAAGAAATAACCATAGATGCAGAGATGTACTGATGTATGTGGTTCATAACATTGTTGAAATGCATAAAATTTAATACAAAAGGAGATTGATAAAGTATATGTTCATAGCATAGAATATGATAATTTCAAATAATGATACAGAAAAATATTAAATTGTGGGAAAATGTTAACATAATACATGCTTAATGAATAAGCAGGTAACAAATTAATAGGTACAATATGATCCCAACTTTGTTAGAGAGTGTGTTTGTTGGGAAAGACAAAACTCACAAAGAATATTGATTAAAGTGATAACAGTGCTCTGCATCCTCACCACCACTTGATATTATCAATCCTTTCAAGTTTAATCATTTTGGTAGGGGTGTAGTGGTATTTGCGGTTTAAATTTCTATTTCCCTAATGGCCAGTGATGTCAAGAAACTTTCCACATATAATGTTTATTGACCGTTTGGATATTCTCTTTTGTGAATTGCCTAATTGAGCTTCACCCCACCCCTTTCTCATTCTCGCTCTCGCTCTCGCTCTCTCACTCTCTTGCTCTCTCCCTATCTCTGATCTGCAGGAGGAGTTCTTTATATATTTTGAGTACAAGTTCCTTGTTGGGCACTCTTTTCCCAGTCTGTGGCTTGTCTTTTACCCTCTTAATGGTTTCTTTTGATAAACAAAAAATTTTAATTTTACTAAGACCTTATTTATTAATCCTTATTTTATGATTGGTTATTTTCATGTTCTATTTTAGAAACCTATGTTTACTCGGATTGGGAACATTGTCTTCTTCATTTTTAACCTTTCACGTTTAGATCTAGAATCCATCTCTAATTTTTGTATATGATGTGAGATAAGGGTCAATTTTCTTTTCTTTTCCTTTCCAGTTGATCCATCATCATTTGAGAAGACCATCTTTTCCCTCCTGAGATTGGCAGTGAAGCCTTTTTTTTTAATTCTCATATATTGTCAATAGGAATGAGAATTGATACAACCATTTTGGAATACTGACTGTATCCACTAAATCCAAACAGCTAAATGATTTGTGCCGTATGATGCAGCAATTCTACTCCCAACAGAAATTACGAACTTATTTCCACCAAATGGTTTTTAGCACTCTTAATAATAGACCAAACTGTAAATGATAAATTATGAAGCATATTTATAATGGACTACATATATAGTGATGAAAAGGAACAAACTGCTACGACATAAAACAACATGGATGAATTCACAGACATAACAGTGAGCACAAGAAGCCGGAAAAAAAAAGAGCGTATATTGTATGAGTCTATTTAATTGAAGTTTGAGAACAGGCAAAAACAATAAGAAAAGTCAGAAAAAAGGTTAACTTGGCCAGGGAGATGGGATTGACTGACTGGAGCGAGCAAAAGAAAGCTTTCTGGAGAACAGAATGTTTTATATCAGTCTGGGTGGTAGTCACATGAGTGTATAGATATGTAAAATTTATCAAGCTATACACTTAGAATTTGTGCACTTTCTATGGCCGAGAAGAATAACAACAATCAAGCCATTAGACAAATGGGTAAAGGAAATGAACATGCAATTCTTAGGAAGAATAGGAATGGCCAGTAAACATAAGATGTTCAATCTCAGCTCACAAATAATTAAAGATATTCAAATTAAAATGTGGATTTATTTTTTACTATGATTGGGGAAAAAATTAAGTAATTAAATTTTATTGATAAAATTGTAAGAAACAGGCACTCTCAATGTATACAGACATAGCCATAGGGGAGGGAAATTTAACAGAAGTCATTAAAATTATAAATATTCACATCTTTTATATAAAATTCTAGAAAATGTTAATTCATCTGTATTGGATCAGTGGTTGTCAGGGATTGGGATATGGAAATAAAGAGGCGTGAGAGGAAAAGGTTACATAGGAGTTGCAGCCGGTACAGAATTTCAGTTTGGAAAGGTGAAAAAAGTTCTGGAGATGGATGATGGTGATGGCTTAACAACATAGTGAATGTACTTATTGCCAATGAACTGTACACTTAAAATGGTTAAAATGGCATATTTTATAACAAGAATATCTTACTACAATATTGTAGTAAGTTGCAACTGACTAATGCATACATATTAGTTAGGTTAAACTACTGTAAAATTAGACTTAAAAGAAATAGCTGAAATAAAATAGAAGTTTCTCTCTCCTCTAACAGACTAGGATACATGCTCCTAGTTTTTGGGAGGATGAAGAAAGGGAGCCTCTACTCAAAGTAATTATTTAGTGACCCAGGACAACATTTAGTAAAAAAAATCATGATACAAAAATTTGATCAACATGGTTACAATGATTTTTTAGAAAACGGTACACATAGACCATAGCGTTATCATATGATCCAACAATTCCACTCTTAGGTAGATATTTAAGAGAAATGAAAACATATGTCCACACAAAAACTTGAATACAAATGTTCACAGCAGCATTATTCAAAATAGACAAAAAGTAGAAACATCCCAAGTGTCTATGAACTGATCAATGGAGAAGCAAAATGTAGTATATTCATACAACGGAATATTATTTGGCAATAAAAAGAAATACAGTACTGATACATGCTACGACATGGATGAATCTTGAAAACTTGCCAAGTAAAAGAAGCCAGACACAAATGACACATATGGTATGATCCCATTTATTTGAAATGTTCAGAAGAGGCAAATCTATAGAAACAGAAAAATAAATTGGTGGCTGCCTAGGGCTAGTGGGTTGCAGGGAAATGGGGAGTGAGTACTAATGGGAATTGGGTTTCTTTGGGGGATGATGAAAATGTTCTAAAATAGACTGTGGTGATGGTCGTACAACTCTGTGACTATACTAAAAACCATTGAACAGAACACCTTAAACGGGTGAATTGTATGGTATCTCAATAAAGCTATTATTAAAAAATTTAATGGTACACATAGAAAACAAAGTTGGAGAAAAAAATAAATAATATATTTGAGGTGTTAGGATTATGGGTGATTAAAGTAAAATTTTACTTTCCAGTTGTTGTGGTATGTATTTTACAAGAATAGAGCTGTTTTAAAAGAGCCAGATGCGTATTTCAGACTATTTAAATGCAAATAAACAACATTACAACTATCCCTCTTACCTCTTTGTGGGTCGTGGGTTTTATATTTAAGCCGATATTTTTCTTAATGATGTAGTATTTTTTAATTTTTTTTTTTAGGCGAGGCAACCCTTGGTTGATCTTACAGATTGCAAGGACCTTGTCAGTTTACAATCTCTTATTTTATTTTATTTTTACTCCTAAAGCATCTGGTCTTCCTAGGTAGTCTCCCATCCGAGTACTAACCAGGCCCGACCCTGCTTAGCTTCGAGATCAGACAGAATGGGGCTGGTTCAGGGTAGGACGGCCGTAGACTCTTAATGATATATTAATGTATTTTCATGATATATTGAAGACATTACATTTCGTCATAGTACATGCATATGCTGTGGTTAGGTCAGGAGGAGGAGGGAGCCATGACTTTAGGCAGATGGCGGTGCGGGCAGTGGGAGGGTCTCCGTCAACCTAGGTTCACTGTTTGCCCAGGATCAGGCCTTCTCCACCAAGGTGGCCCCTCTGCTTAAAAGCTCAAGGCCCCTTTCACCTGCCCCTTCAGGGTTACCCCACCCGCAGAGGCTCGTCCAGGTCTTGTCTTCTCCTCTGGGGGAGGGAGTCACAGCCCCCTCTCGAGGGAGTGGGGGTCACGGGCCGCAGACAGGGGTCACAGTGTCACACGCAGCAGTCACGGGCCTCTAGCCTAGGACGCGCCCCGCCTGGGCCGGGGTCTTGGTTTCCCTCCTCGGAGGCCTTGGTCCCTCCCCCGAGGTCGGCGGCCCCTCCCTCCAGAACCATGCCGCGGGGCCCAGCACCCCCATGCTCTAACAAGGAGTCCCCGAGGGCCCGGCCAGAGGTCCCGAAGCCCGAGGGGCCTGCGCCGATCGCGTCGCAGCCCGCGTTCTCTTCGTCCTCCTTGCCCTCCTCGCGGCCGCCAACCGCGAGCCCAGCCGTGGACGGGTCGCTGCTGCGCCAGGCCGCGTGGGGCGGGATGGCGGCCGGCGGGTTGCTGGAGGCCGGCCTGGCCCGGGTGCTCTTCTACCCAACGCTGCTGTACACGATGTTCCGCGGGAAGGTGCCGGGCCGCGCACACCGCGACTGGTACCACCGGATCGACCACACCGTGTTGTTGGGCGCGCTGCCGCTGCGGAGCATGACGCGCCGGGTGAGCCGGGCCGGGAGGCCGCACCGCGCCGGGCGTGGGCGCCGGGC
>NW_011888812.1:10697624-10700151 GCF_000151845.1 Pteropus vampyrus
TTTGAACGTACTATCGTAACAAAATTCAGGCCTAAAACATAATTTTCATTAAATGTTATGTTTGTAGAACTCTCCGCAATAATTATTAGCCGTTGCCCTATGTTTATATATAAAGATGTTGCCTTATCTTTGTAGTTTTTGACATCCATTAGCACTACACAATTATCTTTCTTGTTTACTGATCTAGCCAGATGAAAATGCTGCTATTTCAACCTGTAGATATTTTGAAACCTTAAAAATATTTGTCACATTTAAAATATATTGATTAGTGATGGCATACATTTTTAAGAAATGGATAACAGTTCCTTGAATTTCTCAAAGTACCTTGCCACAAGGCCTCAGGAACTATTAGTCAAAATGATAAATGTTCCTTAGTGTGGTCAGTCCTGTGGAGCAAGAAGAGTCACAAAAAGTGCTTGGTCTCTTGATGTGATGCATTGGTATTTATACGAGGCAGCTATATCATTCTACCAGCTTAGAGAAGACAAGTCTCCAAGGCAGTGGTTTTCACATTTTAATATATCTAAGAATGATCTGACAGCCTTGTTAAAATGGCAGATTCCTAGGTACAACCCCCAGCGATTCTGACTCAGGAACTTTAGGGTGGGGCTCAGGAATCTGAATATTTAGCAAGTTCCCCAGCTGTTTCTGGTGTAATTGATGCATAAGTCACATGCTGCAAAACTGCTGTTATTTTTAATTTCATTATCAACTTAAATATTGATGTTCATTCATAGTCATAAATTTTCTGGTTCTAGCTAGAGATTAATAACAAGAGTAGCTGGAGCCTATCAGAAGTCTAAAAGGAAAAAAAAATGGGTTGCCCAGTTTGCCAGAGGCCTTATTTCTCCTGTTTGTGATTCTTAAGTGATAATTGCACTAGCAAAGGTAGGTGCATTGTTTCAATTTTAAAATAACTCTTATTTTCTACCACATATCCTCTCAAGAAAAAAGTGGTAAAAAAGAGATTTATGGATAGAGAAATGAAAGCTCTTGTAAAATATAGTAGCCCAACCCTGCAACTAGATCACTGCACACATTATGCAAAAACAGTTGCACAACTTTTGTAGATGAATTTTATACAACTAATATTTTGCAACTAAAGATTCAAAGTGCCTAAAGGGCACTTTAAGAACACTTTCAATCTTGGACATAATTCTAACTCAGCAGCCTAGCTATTGTTTGATGAAAGACCAACTATGTAGGTCTTTCTTGTTTTTTAAAAGAATAAAAAAACAGACAGACAAAACAAACAAAAACAAGAAAATAGTAAATGGTATATTCACTTTGTAGTAAACACTGAAGCTCCTTTGTTGCCTTTCTGCCTCTTGGGAGCCCATCTTCATACCCACTAACATCAGGCTTTTTCATCTTCTTTTTTTATACTGATGGACTTGGTTCCAGGAGTGGAAGAGATTAGGAGTTGAGCAGCTGCGACTCAGCACAGTAGACATGACTGGAATCCCAACCTTGGCTAACCTCCAGAAAGGAGTCCAGTTTGTTCTCAAGTACCAGTCGCTGGGCCAGAGTGTCTACGTGCATTGTAAGGCTGGGCGCTCCCGAAGTGCCACAATGGTGGCAGCGTATCTGATTCAGGTAGGAAAGCCCTTTCTGGACTGGTCCCTTTTGCAGATTTCCAGAACTTCCGTAGCATGGTCTACTGGCGGGGCCTTGCTGGAAGGAGGCATGTCTCCAGTTTTAGGCTGTTGGGAGGTGGAAAGCACCTGATCTTTGTGGATAGGCTGATCTGTGGCTTTGTCACCTGCCAGCTATTAGACCTTAGGCAAAAGTGCCTTCCCCTCTCTGATGCTGTTTCCTCAAACTAAATGTGTTATGAGGCTTGAATGAGAAAGTACATCAAACACTGACAGCACACACTCAAAATCGGAGTTGCAAAGGATGTTAACACCAGCAAAAGGCTAGAAACACTTGTTATAAATAGCAGGAAATCTAGTACCGTAAATAATACTATATAGTACTACAGATTTCTTCGAGTATTTCAGAGTAAAGTTCTGGACATTAGTTGTTAGAAACTCAATGGAATTTTGCCAATCAATTTGTTATGGTCAGCAGGTGGGATGCTTTCAAAAATATTTAGAAGCAAGTACTCTAGTCCATCATTCCATTACACGCCCCCTTCTTGACTCATTTTTACCTGTTGGCGCCTGCATTTACTAAGTCATGTGGATAGTTTAAGGAGAAAGGAAATGTAAAGATAACTAGCCTGGCCTTGTTTGTGTTACTGTGGACTGGTGAGTATATGATTTAACAATACCAACGCTGGAAACAGGGTCTCAGGAGGATATTTTGTCTGAGAATTGAACCAGCCGGTTAGAAATCTGTATTTTCTTGACTCTATTGAGTTCTAAACCAGAAAGAATCCTTAGGTCACAAAGATAACTCTCCTAGTCAATTGTAAAAAGTGCTCTGTTTTTCTAGCCATGGTGACAAGTTACTTAAAAACATCACTTTCTAGGAGGACATCTAGTAGGCCTAGGCAGGCTTGAATTCCTAAATTCAAGCTTCA
>NW_011888812.1:10700201-10706474 GCF_000151845.1 Pteropus vampyrus
AGTACTCTAGTCCATCATTCCATTACACGCCCCCTTCTTGACTCATTTTTACCTGTTGGCGCCTGCATTTACTAAGTCATGTGGATAGTTTAAGGAGAAAGGAAATGTAAAGATAACTAGCCTGGCCTTGTTTGTGTTACTGTGGACTGGTGAGTATATGATTTAACAATACCAACGCTGGAAACAGGGTCTCAGGAGGATATTTTGTCTGAGAATTGAACCAGCCGGTTAGAAATCTGTATTTTCTTGACTCTATTGAGTTCTAAACCAGAAAGAATCCTTAGGTCACAAAGATAACTCTCCTAGTCAATTGTAAAAAGTGCTCTGTTTTTCTAGCCATGGTGACAAGTTACTTAAAAACATCACTTTCTAGGAGGACATCTAGTAGGCCTAGGCAGGCTTGAATTCCTAAATTCAAGCTTCACGGTTGACCTTTTTCCAGGATTTGGTGGAGCAAGAATTAGGTAGAAAGACTGACTTGTGCCCCACAGCCCATTACATAGGAATTTGGGGCCAGTTAATTAAGGGCATTAAGGTGTTCTCATATACTTATATCTAGCATGGTTTTTAACTCCTCCCCAAATGGAATTTTTTAAAAAAAATGAAATTCTGGGAGCCCTTTAGCACTTGTCATTAGGTCAAGGACACCTTATACCTGCTTGTTTCTCTGATTACCCAACCTTGAACTTCAGATGTACAACTGGAGTCCAGAGGAGGCTGTAAGAGCCATCACCAAGATCCGGTCACACGTCTACATCAGACCTGGCCAGATGGAAATTCTCAAGGAGTTCCACAGGGAGATTATTACAGGGGCAGCAAAGGATGAGACGTCACACATCACAGACATGAAGCATGTGGATTAGAAAGAACTCAAGACAACCCTGCTGGCTGTAGAATAAAAAAGTTTAACAGGACCAAAGGGGCTTAAGCCCAGACTTAACGTAACAGAAATGTGCTATGTAATGGATAATTTTGCTCCTTTTGTCTTGTTTCATTTTCTTGAAATAACACTGTTGTATGCCTAGAAAGATTTAGCATGGCTTCTGTTCACAGGGTATGGGGATGAGGGTGTCTTCTTCTTTTTTTTGAATAAGGTCAAAGAAATCTATTGTGCACCTACCATACCTAATGATATTTAGCACCATAACTCCAAGACATCTAACACCAGGAAAAGAGGAAAAATACTCAGCTCTGGCTCTTTGCCACCGTCAGAACCTCAATTTGCTGGCCCCTCACTTTTGGACCACTGATCCTGTGTGTAGAAAAGGAAGTATGGGATTCAATCGGTATTGTGGCTGACTTAGAAATGTATGGGCATGTAATTAGTCTCCCTTAGGAAGTCACACTTTCAGAATTCAAAACAGAAACATATCTCTTCAAAAATGTTTATTTGTATGAACAGTTCCTAGCTCTTGACTTGGCTTAGAACTTTTTAAGAGTAGAGACTTTACATATTTGAGTTTGAAAAATGTTTCTGCTGTTGATCAGAGATAATCCCTTCTACTTTTTTCTGGCTTACCCTGAGTAAGCCAAAAATCAAACCAAAGTATACATTTCCTGACAGATAGATGAGAAAACAATAGATGGAATGTCCTGAATTCTAGAGGTGACTCTTGCTGGTGAACGGCACCTTTGGCTTAATCCATTCTCCTAACCAAAGCCTGAAAGAAAACTTTTAACACCTAACTCTTTGTGGAAAAATTACCAAGTAGCCACTTTACAGGCTACAGAAAGAAAAGGAAGATTAGGCATTTTTCCTTCTGGCCAGGAGCCGGACGCTTCTATTTAACATTGATCAGGTCAGGGAAAGAGGGGAGGCTGTGCCTAAGATCCATAAAGAGGCTTGCTCTAAGCAATCTGCAGTGACGCATAGGATTGCCAGATAGCAGAAAACAGGCTGGCCTACTCTCAGTTCAAGCAGCCAGCTGAGCAACAGCAGTCTAAAAAGCCCCAAATGGGCCACCTCTATGGGTTCAGGGGAGGGCTGAGTGCTGCCTTTTGAATATGTACCGAAAAATAACATCGTACTCTGAACTGGAGCCTCGGGGACTTCAAGTTTGGATGGGTAGGTGCTCAAAAAGGGGAGGACAAAAGTCAGCTGCTTGTCCTTTCACAGCCTTAGGCCAACACAAACTGCAAATTGGTAAGCAGCACCTTAATGCCTCTGGTGACAGTTATAGCTGAAGTGGCAGGGTCAAGCTTGTAGGTGTTGGCATCCTCCTTTTTATATCGGTCCCGAAAAACATAAATGCTCCCATTACAGCTGGCGATCTTCCAGAGGGATGGAGCAGAGCTCCAGGCTTCAGGAAGGCAAAGCCTTGTAAAGCTATCTAGCAGGGGATTATAGCACACCAGGGAGTCCCCTTCAGCCACGATGAATACCAGATCCTTATGAACAGCTGCATGCATGCGGCCTGCGAAAGGCAGCACATAGGGCTTCACATGGCACTTGTCTGTCTCTGTGTCAAAGCACTGGATGAGTCGGGAAGGTTTGGTAAACAAGTCCAAGTCACCCTCCTCCCCCCCTAGTAAGTAGATGATCCCGTTGAGGTTGGCTCCAGCGGCCCCTGACACGGCTACCTCTAGCTGGGTTGTCTCTGTCCAGACGTTATCACCTACCCGATAATAGATAACTGCATTGGAGAGGCTATCCTTTAGTGTCTTGCCACCCAGTGAATATATGGCATCTTTCTCAGGCACAGACACCAGGGTGTGCTGGAGCCGGTCTCGGGGCAAGGGTGCACACCACTCCCAGTCCACAGTGGCGTTGTTGCACTTCCACATGCGCCGTGGGATAGACCCTCCCACCACGTACAAGTCTCCACCATGCTTGCAGGCTGCCGTGATCTGGTGGCACAAGCTGTTTTGGCCACTTACACTGATGGAGTCGTCTTCTGCACAGTGCAAGGACACAGCCAACGAGTGAGTACGAGATGACTCTTTCCCGATCAGATAAATGTGCACATTCTCCCCAATTTCCTATTGACAAAATTAAAATTATAAATGATATCGGTTCTAGGCTAAGGCTCGGCTGAGACGCATACCCTCAAGATACTGGACCATACACTTTTATCTTACTCTAACGTATTCCCTTCTAGTTTGTGTCATCCTGCTCTCTTCCAATCACTTTCAGGAATTTTATGCTAGAACAGAGAATCTGTCATACTCATCCTTTGAGCTTTTTAAAAACTATGTCTGAGCTGGTGCTTCAGACAAAGGGTGCTTAGGATTGTTAAAGCAATGATGAAAGTAGTTCTCTCAAGGAGCTTTGGAGCTCAGAAGCTGGTGGCTTCTTGGCTCATTCATCCTCCTTCACAGCTCTTAGTAACTTCAAGCCAGAGACCTTATCACCAGCCACCAAAGAGGCCAGGCCAATTGAAGGCTATAACGTGCGGCTATTACAGTGTCCCAACTCTAAACAAATCTGCCTTACCTTTAAGCTAGTCCTGAGTGACTCTGCAAAAGCCTCTCTTTCCTCTTTATTAAAATTGATCCAGGCTTCTATTGCCTCTGTTGGGTTCTGGGAACATGGAACTCCATCTGTGAGAGCCAGAGGAAAGGCATGGTCAACAGGAATCTGACAGAAAGGGAAATTTAGAGCCAAGGGCTTTAAAGATGTGAACCACTTTGTTAGACTGCCACCATTTAGGGGTGTGTGTGTGTGTGTGTATGAGAAATTAACCTAAAATTGCCTTTTTAAAAAAAATAAATGGATGGTTTGATGCACTCCCATTTGTCATGGAAGTAATCTACTAGGTTGCAGCACTCATATGTAAAGTATGATTATACCTCAGTTGCAGGGTCAGGATTACCAAAAGTTGGTCTGTAACTTACAAGGTTTTTTAGATATCTCAACTTGTCCATTGTTAATTTACTTAGGTGACTAGTCCCATAGGTGTATGAAAAGTGCAGGGCAGGACAGATGAGTACACTTATGCACAGGAGATTAGAGTATACATATAAATGGTTCTTCACTACCTTTTGTGGATAAGTGCTGCTTTCATTTTCTTGGCATCTTCCTCAATAAAGGCCTCTGTCTCTAACAGCAGCTACACTAAATCTCAACTCAATTTCTCCCAGAAAGTATCTAAATTCCTACCAATAATACTATAAACTAATACCGGGAAGCCTGAGGGTTCCTTTGTCCTGAACTAAACATCCATTGAACACCATGCCCAAGTAGCTGGGTATGATATGCCTCCTCCCTCAACTTACCCGAGATGATATCAGTGAGTAGATGGTGGGGCAAATGGAGAAATTCCTCTGTGCTCTGCAGCTGGGCCAGGTGGGCCTTAGCACAGTGCTTGGCAGCAGTGTAGAGCTCAGGATCACTGTGCCGATCTGCCAGCCACATCACCTGAAGGCAATTCCCCACCTGCACTGTGCGGGCCAAAAACCGAGAACACTCCTCAAAGAGAGATGTCAGCTGATACATGTCTGACACCTCATAAATTTCCTGCAGCTCGTCAGCTCGAAGTTTCACAGTCCCATGGTAGATATAATCAACCAGGAGCTGGAAAACAGACTCGCTGACATCCTGCAGCACTATCACCCGGTTGTGGGCCTCCTTCAGGTTGGAAGTGAACATGGACCTGAAGAAGCAGCTCTGAGCTGAGAGCACCAGCCTGTGGAGCTGAAACTCCCGGCCTTCCACTGAAATGGTGACATCAGCAAAGAGCTCTTCCTCCAGACACAGTTTCATGATGCCCTGAACCACACGGCCTGAGTGTGAACGATCTTTGAAAGTGTAGTTCACAAAGTAGTTCTCATCCATGGATGCTCCAGGCTCCTCTGGTGATTCCATGGTAGCCAACTTCTCTCTCTGCCAGCTGTCTGCAAAGCAACACCACCCTCAGTAACTTGGGGAATCCACAGCCACAGTCCATTAATCAAACAGTCCAAATTCAGGGAGGAAGAAGGAAAAAGCAAAGTAGGCCCATATTGGCCTTAGTCCTGGCTTTGTCAATAACATCTCTGATGCTCTCCTCCAACCACAACTGGGTTCATTCTCCTGCAGTGGCAACCCCATCCCTAATAAGTCAATAAAATTTCCTACTCTGAGTGTTTCCCTGAGAAAACACTGAATATTCCTTTCCACGATGTAACAAAAAGTTTGGTATTTAGGTCAACATATGGAGAAAGCCTATGATCTTAAAAGCCTGGCAAAAAGCCTTACAAACCAAGTAACTATTGGATATAAAACTAGTGAGGCATTGGGGAGCAGAACCAAACAAAAAAGGCTCCCAAGACCTAGTGAGTGTCCAGGCAGGTCCCCATACCCGCTCTGAAGCCGCGCGCGCAGGGAGTTCAAATTCCAGTGTGAGTCTTCAGGTCCATATTTGCTCTTTTGTGAGCTTTCCCCCCGCCCTTCCCCGCATCTCCCTAATGACTCCCCAAGGCTCCCTCCCAGAACTCGAGACAGCCCAGACGTCCCCAGCCTGGGGCACGAGGAGGCCTACTGCTACGTGTAGTGTCGCCGCTCCACCTATAGTTACTTGGGAAACGGTCTCCAGGGAAACCGTTCTTCTCTCCCGTCCCCCACTCACTATGCTCCGCAGCCCTTGTCAAAAGCTTAGTTTAGGGAGCTGGGGAGGGATATGGAATGTAGAACCAGAATACCTTCCCCTCATCTCACCCGTCCGGTTCTTTAGAGTCCTCGATTTCTTTCCAGCCGCTGCCAAGCTAGGGGTCTGTTCACCTCACGGTTTCCTCACCTGCTTGCCTTGTTTTATCACCTGCGTTCCCTCCTTTCATTCCGAAGCTCAGAAACCGGAACCTCTGCTTCCCACCCCGCGACCGCCCGGAAGAATATATGATGCACACTTCCGCTTCCGGTCCGTGCCCTTGAGGCTCCGTGTCCTGTGGGTTTTGCTCTGTTGCTTGATCTGCATCCGGAAAACATGGCGGCGGTAGCGGCGAGGGGCTGTTGGCGGGGGTTCGTGGGAGCCGTGGCGCTGCCCAGGGGTGAGCAGGGGACAGTCGGATGAGGCCGGGGGCAGGAGCAGCAGGGCTCCCTGTGCAGGGAGCCCCTCAGGACTCACCTTGCGCTCTTTTGTCTTTTGTCTCCCCGCACAGTGGCGAGGAGACCCTCGGTGTTGTTGCTGCCGATGAGGAGGGAAAGCACTGCGGCCGACACGCGCCGTGAGTATGTGCGAGCCCGGCCCTTCTCGGGACTACAGACGGGGGCCTTTTCATTCCTTTTGTCAGCTGTTTGTTCTTGCTCTGGGATGCCCTTCTCTGTGTCCTGGCAAATCTCTGCTTGTCCTTGGAGCC
>NW_011888812.1:10707154-10715538 GCF_000151845.1 Pteropus vampyrus
TGTTCACCTCACGGTTTCCTCACCTGCTTGCCTTGTTTTATCACCTGCGTTCCCTCCTTTCATTCCGAAGCTCAGAAACCGGAACCTCTGCTTCCTACCCCGCGACCGCCCGGAAGAATATATGATGCACACTTCCGCTTCCGGTCCGTGCCCTTGAGGCTCCGTGTCCTGTGGGTTTTGCTCTGCTGCTTGATCTGCATCCGGAAAACATGGCTGCGGTAGCGGCGAGGGGCTGTTGGCGGGGGTTCGTGGGAGCCGTAGCGCTGCCCAGGGGTGAGCAGGGGACAGTCGGATGAGGCCCGGGGCAGGAGCAGCAGGGCTCCCTGTGCAGGGAGTCCCTCAGGACTCACCTTGCGCTCTTTTGCCTTTTGTCTCCCTGTACAGTGGCGAGGAGACCCTCGGTGTTGTTGCTGCCGATGAGGAGGGAAAGCACTGCGGCCGACACGCGCCGTGAGTATGTGCGAGCCCGGCCCTTCTCGGGACTACAGACGGGGGCCTTTTCATTCCTTTTGTCAGCTGTTTGTTCTTGCTCTGGGATGCCCTTCTCTGTGTCCTGGCAAATCTCTGCTTGTCCTTGGAGCCCTGATTGCAATGGTCTTCACTCTGCAGGCAGAATCAGGCCCTCCTGGAGCCTTTAGAGCCTGTCTCTTATGGCCCTGATTGCCCCCATGTTCATCTCCATGGTTACTTTTTTCTTTGATTAAACTGTCAGTAGTTTGAGAGCTGGAAACAACCTTCGGGCCTCAGCCTAGTGTAGAGCCTGCTCACATTAATTGAGTGCTTATTTTGTGCTGGTCACTTTGCGAAGTGTTTTAGTGAATGATCTTATTTAGTCCTCACAACAGTCTTATAAAATCGATAGTATTATGCTCTTCATACTATAGATCAGGAAACTGTCCAGAGAAGTAACTTGCCCAGGGTCACAGCACCAGCTGAGTGACAGAGCAGGCCTGCCTGCTGCCGAGGCAGAGAACACTTAACCATTACCTTGCAGTCTATGATGTGTGGGTACTCAATGATTTCAGGTTGCATGAATGAGATATGTGACAGTCAACATAAGCTGACTGGGAGTCAGGAGACTTGCATTTTCCCCTTTTTGGGCCTCAGTTTCCTCATCTTTGTAAAAAAAAAAAAAAAATGGGACGGAGGTTCAACTAGATAATCTGTGAGGGCTCTTAAGCCCTGAAATTCTTAGCTTGAGAACCTGCTATGAGCCAGGTGCTAAAGAGATTCACAGAAACCCAAGAGACTGGATGCAGGGCTGGCTGCTGCCTTTGCCATTCCTTTGTTAAATATGCCTTCTCCTTCCAGCCACTGTCAGACCACGGAATGATGTGGCCCACAAACAGCTCTCAGCTTTTGGAGAGTATGTGGCTGAAATCCTGCCCAAGTATGTCCAACAAGTTCAGGTAATATTCACTACTGTTGTTTGGTCTGGGACAAGAAAGAACCATATTCTCAGGTCATGTGGGAGTGAGCATCCCGGTATAAAAAAAACCCCACAGATTCTTTCATCCCATCTTGGGCTTCTTTCTCTACCTTAAACCAGGAGAATCAGCTGAAGTTAGCTGTTCCCTCAGTAGCTCTTTGTTGTCTCTCCCCTCCTGTTCCATGCCTGCAGGTGTCCTGCTTCAATGAGTTAGAGATCTGTATCCATCCTGATGGAGTCATCCCAGTGCTCACTTTTCTCAGGGATCACAGTAACGCACAGTTCAAATCTTTGGCTGATCTGACGGCAGTGGACATCCCCACCCGGCAGAACCGTTTTGAGGTCAGTAAGGAGATTTGAGAAGGTTTGGGAAGAAAAGAAGGGACAGGAAGGTGACAGCTACCACTGGGACCCATAGCCTTCTTAGTTTCAGTCTGGGTCAGAGAGTTCAACACAGCAGTTAAACTGGGGCCTCAGAAGCAGGCAGACCTCGAGTTTGAATCCTGGATCTGCACTCATAGGCTGTGTAACTTCAAACATTTTGTTGAATCTTTCTGAATTTTAGTTTTCTTATGTGCAAAATAAGCATAAAATTGTCCTTACCTCATAGAGTGGTGTGAGGATTATATGAAATAATACAGATAGATTGCTAGCACACAATAAGTTTTCAATACTTCTTGATATTTACTGATCATGTACTGTTTACCAGATCCTGGGATTGAGAAAGAAATAATACTGAATACCTGTCCTCCAGGAGTCTCCCATAGTCCCCCTGTGAGCGAGGACACATAAACAGCTTACTGTAATAACATGTAACACATGGGATGTTATAGAGATGCTATAAGAATGCCAGGAGGGCCACTTAGCCCTGTCTGGGAGGCTTCTTTGAAGAGAGAGAATTTTTGTGCTGAATCTTAATGGATGACCAGGAGACCAGGAATTAGCCCAGTGAGGATTAGGGTTTGGGAAGATGGGATCAAACGACATCCCAGACAAAGGGAATAGCATAAACAAAGATAAACATGCTGACATGCTGAGCTATTGTGTGGCTTAGGCCTTTCAAAGTAGTTGTAAGTATAGAAGGATCTTGAGGTTTTGAACTTTGGACGGAAGGCAGGTTCACAGGGTGGAACCCAACCCATCCTATATCTTCATCATTGGTGCTCCCACTCAGGGACTCCTGCCTCAGACCCTTCAGCCTGTGGCCATCTTGGTTTTCCAGCTCCCTCTATTCTCTTAGATTGTTTACAACCTACTCTCTCTGCGCTTCAACTCCCGGATCCGTGTGAAGACTTACACAGATGAGCTGACACCCATTGAGTCCACTGTCTCTGTGCACAAGGCAGCCAACTGGTATGAGAGAGAGGTGAGTTAAAATAGACACGTTAGTCTACGCCATGCCACCCTGAACGTGCTCGATCTCATCTGATCTCAAGCTAAACAGGGTTAGGCCTGGTTAGTACTTGGATGGGAGACCACCTAGGAATACCAGGTGCTCTAGGCGTTTTAATAGATAGACAGATTAGATAGATAAAATAAAATAAAATAGACACGTTGGATCCTGCCTCTGGGCTAGAGTTGTAGAATTGGTTGAAACTACTGGATGTAGCATAGCCGCTCACCCCTGTGTTGGCACTGATGGACTGGTTGCCTGAGGACCTCTTTTTTCTAGATATGGGACATGTTTGGAGTCTTCTTTGCTAACCACCCTGACCTAAGAAGGATCCTGACAGACTATGGCTTTGAGGGACATCCTTTCCGGAAGGACTTCCCCCTGTCTGGCTACGTTGAGGTGGGAGCCTTGGAACTGGGGCAGCAGCTCAGGGAGGGACTGGCAGGGAATGTGGGGGATCGTGGGTGTGACAGTAAATATGGTTCGTGGATTGTGGTGGTTTAAGAGCATTGGCTCCAGATTCAATTCCTGACTCTACTTTTGTAATCTGGGGCAAGTTTTCTCATCTGCAAAATGGAAACAATAATAGTACTTAAGGTTTGCGATGTGCTAAATGATTTATATGTAAAGCCTGGTGTATTATAAACGCTCAGTTGATGTTAGGCACTATTGTAGTCATTTTAATGACCACGGTAACCTTGAGGACATGCTTAGTCTGTCCCCAAGATCTGAAAGTGGAGTATCATTTTACCCTGCCCTGGATCTCTGAGAAGGGAGCTGACAGGGAAGACACTAAATGTTCAGTCTTCGAGAATGGCCAGAGGCAGGAGCAGTAAGGTGACTACAAAAGCCTTATAAAGAATTTCAGTGCTGCAGGTTGTTTACTAGCAGGAGAAGGGGCTATGGTATACATACAGGTAATTTTGTAGCAAAGTAATTTTTTAGAAATGTTGAGAGTAGCAGTCCAGCCCTTCTCTTTAGTACCCAAATGCTTCTCTTTTGCATGGTTCCATTTCCTTCTCGAGCTACTTCTGGTCAGGACTACTTCCCTCTCATCTCACCTTCAGTCTCCCCTATGGTCCCCCTAATCTGGTTTGCCTTTTCACTCCAGTACCTGTTTGTCCTTACCATGTCCAGCTGATCCTCCAATAACAAGAAAAGCCAAGTTGACTGCTTTACATCTTGACAATGTTAATGCCAAGGCCACAGGGCCTGAACTTGAGTGCTTGCTAGTTTAGGTTTACTCTTTTTCAGCTACTGATTTGCTTCCTAATCCTGGGCAAATGCTTACCATTACCTTATGAGAGTGTGGATGGGTGAACAAAGTCAGTTCTGCTGGAACAGGAGCTCAGAGCTCATGATGTGGGTAAAGGAGCTGGAGAAATCACCCATGGCCTTGGAAAAAGTGGGTTTCTTACTGGAACAAGGCCTCAGTGCACAGACTTACCTTTCTCTTCTGCAGTTACGCTATGATGATGAAGTGAAACGGGTGGTGGCCGAGCCAGTGGAGTTGTCCCAAGAGTTCCGCAAGTTTGACCTGAATAGTCCATGGGAGGCTTTCCCTGCCTATCGCCAGCCTCCTGAGAGTCTCAAGCTGGAAGCTGGAGACAAGAAACCGGAAACCAAGTAGCTTCAGGGAAGGCATGTGGATCCTAGAAAGCGCCTTATCTATAATTGAGTGTATGTGTAAATAAAATCCTACTTAAAACTCACCACTTCCTCTGTGCTCATGAAGCTTTGACTCTGGAGAGAGGAGATGCAGACGGGTTTTCCTTGCTCCTTTAGACTAACAAAAGAGTGTGTTTTAATGGGACTAAATAGTGCAGTTGCAGACATGATGACCTGAAGCCCTGGATATATTTCTGAAAGAGGGATTCTGGGGCTGAAATTGAAAGATCTCAGTCCACTGGGCTCAGGATGGGTGTGGCATGGCCCTTTCTAAAAACTGGAGGAGGTCCAACAACTGCTGGAGAAAGCCCCTTGTCTGGTGGATCCAGGAGCCTGAGTGGAACAAGGAAACCCCCACCCACCCTCATCCCATCCAAACAGCCACAGGGATCCATGAGCCAACAGCCAGAACCAGGAAGAGCCGCAGCTCATTTTTGAGGCTTAAACCCTGCATCCTGCTCTTTGCAACCTGATAGCCCATCATGCTTGGGCTAAGGAATCTTCCTGGACTCTAGTCTGAGCCAAGAATTTTGTAAGCAAGCAAAGGAGGTCCCAGAGATGGGGCAAAAGACACTCAGGAACTGTAGATCTGTCTCCCAAGGAATAAGACGCCCTAACCCAGCTGGTCAGGGTCTGTTCAGCCATGGCTGAGTGCCAGAGGTGAAAGCGCTCGGCTCTGCCTGTCCATGGGCTAACTGGCCATGCAATTGGAGGACCGGGTTTTGCAGCTGATGCTCTTGGCTGCTGAGGGGCTCCCTAGAGGCTGGGCTGGTCTGGCTGTCAAGACTTGGGCTCAGCTGTAGGATGTCTTGGATGTGAGGACAGAAAGTAAGGTAGTGTTATTGCATGGGCTCTTCCCTACCTCTTGGGAGGGTCAAGCTAGAGCTGTCTGCTACCAAACATTTTTCTATTAAATAAGCATCCCGCCCATCTGGGCAGGAATAGGCTGAAGGCTTGACAAGCAGCAGGGAGCTAGGCTCCTACTGCCAACAACCAAAGATTCCACATTTGTAAGGGATGGAAAGAGCCCCTGGGAAGCCAGAACCAGCCCCTCCCTGTTCAGCATTGAAGACTGACACGAAAAGCAAGGAACGCCTGGGCAGCCTGCAGTGGAAAGTTGGAGCCATGGTGTGTGGCAAACGGATGCAGGAGCAGAGAGCAGCTAGGAAGAGTAAGACTCAGAGGACGTGGTGGGGCATGGCGGGGAAAATGCAGTTCCTGGCCTCGCTAATAGTTGCCACTTGCCTCCTCCCTGGGGTGACTACAACCCAGCACCATGCAGGTACCGGGCCTTCAGGGTGGGGTGGATGGGAACCAAGGAAGGCTGCTGGCTGATAGTTAACAGTTAGTTCTATCCGAGCCTAGCAGGGCGTAGGAACTGTGGGCAGGTTCGGTACCAGGCTGACCTGTGCTGTGGGGGCTAACTGTGTGGGCCCCACCCCCAGAACTGGAGAGGTCCAGGTAAAGTCAGGGAGATAGCCCTAGGTGCTCTCAGTGCTGGCCCTGGATAGAATTGGGCCTGGGCTTATTCCAAATGTTGCACAAAGCAGCACCTCTTGATCTGCCCTGGGCTGGGAACAAGCATTCCAAGGGCCTGGCAGCACCCTAGGGTGGGATGAAGGAAGCTGTAACAGACATCCTGCCTTCCACACCATCACTGCTGAGAAGCAAGGAAGAAGTGGGTTCTTCCTAAAGGGGTTCTCAACCTTTGGGGAGGGTCAGTGGCACTGTTAGGTTACACTGTTCCCAGATGCTTATAGGGAGGGGAAGTGGGAAGTAAAGTGTCTTGTGACCCGTTGGCCTGGAGCTCTTGGCCAAGGGAACTGTAGAAGTTCAAGGAGGAGTCCTGGACATTTGCCAAAGTGGTATCTGAGTTTGGGATGATGATTCTGGGATCACAAGACCTATGCCTGGGAGGGTGAATGTCAATGTGCATGTTTGTGTAGGGGGAGGGGAACATGGGATGGCATTCTTGCTCTTGCAGCTAGAAGAACCTCTAGGCACCCTTGCCAGGCAGCTGAGGGGCACTCCTGGGAAGCTGGGATGTTCAGGGCAGAGTTTGGCAGGGGCCTGACTTCTCTCTGCTGCCCCAGGGCAGCCCATGGACAGCACCAGCGTGGGAGGTGGCCTGCAGGAGCCAGAGGCCCCGGAAGTGATGTTTGAGGTCTTTCCTCCAGCCTGGGTCAGGGGGGTGGGAGTGTCCACAGGTCCCTAAGTTCAGGGTTGGGAAGGGGGATGTCTCAAGCTGGGCCTGCTGGGGGATGGGAGGCAATCCAGCATGGGCCCTAATGCCTGCTTATGCCCCCCTGGCCCACTCTTGCTCCCTGCCTTGCCCCTGGGACCCCAGCCCACCCCTTACATAAATCCCCTTGCAGCTGCTCTGGGCTGGGCTGGAGCTGGATGTCATGGGGCAGCTGCACATCCAGGATGAGGAACTGGCGTCCACACATCCAGGCCACCGACTCAGGCTTCTTCTGCAGCACAACGTGCCCAGTGACTTGGAGGGTGCTAAGCAGCGGCTGCAGCAGTTCCAGGACCTGCGGAAGGGGCCTCCTCTTAGCCCTTGGGACTTTGAAAATCTGCTCCTCACAGGTCTATCCTGTGTCTACCGGCTCCACAAGGCTAGCGAGGCTGAGGAGAGGGGTCGCTGGGCTCAGGTCTTTGCCCTCCTGGCACAGGAAACACTCTGGGACCTGTGTAAGGGCTTCTGCCCCCATGACCAGCCCCCTTCTCTGGGACCCTGGGCTTTGATCCTTGACCCCTTCCCCTGACCCTTCCCTTTCACTTGCCAGCCTCCCCACCCACACCCCCAAGCCAGACCCATCCTAGGAAGGGACTTCCATCTGGTACCTACTTCTTCTTTCTGTGTTCTGGTCTCTGGGCTTGGCTTGTACCCTGGACCCCTGTTTACTCCTCCCCCATCTTCTTCCCTGGGTCCTCATAGGCTAAGAGCCAGGGCTCTAGGTCCCAGGCAGCAGGTGCAGGGCTAAAGGCAGAGTTGTGCATTTTGGGGGTTGAGCGGTGTGTTTAAGAGATGCTAAAAGCAAAGCTGCCAAGTAAGGCCAGGTCAGACCCTCCAACTCCTACCCTGGCAGTTGGTGAGAGGACTTGTAGAATCTAACAGGAACCTGGTAAGCGCTCAGCACCCATTCCTAATTTAGATACCACTTTTAAGCCCAACCAGTGCTCTGGGATCCCTGAACCTCCAAGTTCCCCATTTGGGCTGGGAGAATAGACTGGATATTTTTAGTTTGGTCTGTTGGAGGAAAGAAAGGAAACAGAGGAATATACTTTTCTTGATGGGGGGAATGTTTTTTTTTGTTTGGTCCCTCTTGACAAGGCTTATGAGATGAACACCCTAGAACAAAGTGAGGCTGGGAGGGGGCTGACGGAGAGACGAGCTGCGCCTGGCTGGTATAGCCCTGATCTTGTGTTGCTCATCCTATAAAATGTTCTGTTCCGGCCTCCTGGAGCCTGTATCCTTCCATGTCAGAGTAAGTTGTTTAACCCCTGTCCTGAGCGAATCACCCTCTTTCTCCTGGAAGGGCAGGAATTGGGGCAACCAAGTATCAACTGTTCATCCCATTCACATGCCCTACTGAGAGAAGGGATGTGCTCTTTCCTTGAATCCCATACCCCCAGAGAGGAGGCAGGGTGTTGCCCCTTGTCACAAAAGGGAATCACCCATCAGTGGGCCCTAAGAATGACGTCGAAGGTCAATGGGGAGGAGTCAGAGGGACTGCCTGGAAAGGGACATGAAGGGGAGGCCCACAACGTCTTAGATTAGTAGGGTTCAATCAAATTCCCACCTACTTGCCCTCCCAGGACCTCACCAAATCCTGCCCTCTGACCTCTCACCCTGACCCTGCACCTGCATTAGTGTCTTCCCACCCC